>NC_028646.1:4795302-4796288 GCF_001406875.1 Solanum pennellii
TGGGGGGTGGGGGATGGGGGTGGGGGGGTGAGGAGAATAACCACCATTGCCCACCTAATGGAGTTGATGTTGTGATATGGTTGAATCAGTTGGTTTATGTTTTATGGATCTTCGGTTTAGTATGTATTTGATGGATCTTGATAAACTTACTGGTTCTTGACTCTCTTCATTTTATGAGCTTAATGTTGTTTGATTACATATAATTATAAATAAATCGCCCATCTCTCTTTAATATATCAGTTGAAGATAAATTTGGTCCACGTTCTGACCATTTAATTTTTGAGTGCTTATCGGCATATGTGGCCATGACAATGATGATGTTATCATAAGTACAATTCTTTATTTGCTTTTTATTTTCCCTTATAATATATGATGATCATAGTGAACGATAGCAACTTCCATGATTTTGGACGGTATGATTTACGAACAAAATGCAGAAGCTGAAATGCCAAAATTTTGTACCTTAACTAGTTTCCAACTTTCCATTGTATTTGATTGATAAATACATCTAAAACGGCAGAATTAATCTGGATGGCTGAATTTAATTCTCCAAATAGTTCACCCATTATAATTTGGAATGACCGCACAAAGATTGTGATTTGATAGGGTCTTGGTGTCCTTGATAACTATATACAGTAGGGATGATTCGGCACTTGCAGTCCGCCTTGTATTTCCTGATTATGTGTTCTTAAGTTTTTCTGGGTAACTTTAAATGTACTTCCATTTTAATTTGCTGAAGGAAATCACTTTGTCCAAAAAATACTGATTTTGTATTCCATCTTGCATTTTTGTGTAGCATGTTTTGGAGTTGTTACCGATGCACTTCACAGGTCCAGCTTGTGAAAAGAATACACACATCTAGAGTTCCATGTTTTCTTTTGTGACCCTTTTTATACATAGAATGTATTTTTCCTTGGCACGTAGCTATACGAGCGACCAAGACTTACATATATATATATATATATATATATATATATATATATTAT
>NC_028646.1:4796791-4815620 GCF_001406875.1 Solanum pennellii
TATATATATATATATTATATATATATATATATGAGTGACCAAGATGCAGTCGTTCATTTGTTTTGTATTTATATTGCCTATTCAAGTGAATCTTCACATAGAGACAGTTGAATTCCATAGATTCATCTCATTTGAACCCTTACCTTTTCCGTAACACTTGCATTCATATATATAATGGATAGAATCATTTGTGCTGATATTCAAGCTTTATGAAGAATCACAAATTTACTCTTATGGAAGCTTCTGTTAAATCAGAATTTATCTTTGCCTTGTAGATAAAACAGAAGATGCATCCATCTATGTATGACGATAATGCTTCTCTTGAGAGAGTGAGATGCAGCAAGCGAGTCCTACTCGCTAAAAATCCAGTGAAGAAGACACATTTTTCATCCCTATCGTCCTCAAGCTCTCCAAGTGATGAGGATCCGATTGATGGACCTGCTGATTCATCGGAAGAGTCAGGTCTTAGCCTTTTGTGGAACCAGCGTCGAAAGCGAATACCAGTTGGGCCACAGTTTCAAGCAGATATTCCTAAATGGAGACATGACAAATGTGAAAGTGACTCGAAATGGTTGGGTACTCAAATATGGCCTCTAGACAAACAAGAACAGAAAAGAATGTTAATTGAAAGAGATCCTATTGGAAAAGGAAGGCAAGATACATGTGGCTGCCAATACCCTGCTTCTTATGAATGCATCAGGTTTCATCTCGCTGAGAAACGAAGGAAGGTTACACTTGAGTTGGGATCAGCCTTTTATCGGTGGAAATTTGATTTGATGGGCGAAGACGTTGCACTTTCTTGGACAAAACAAGAAGAACAGAAATTCCAGGATATAGTAAAAATGAACCCTTTGTCGACAGACAAGAGTTTTTGGAATGAGATATTCAAATTCTTTCCTAACAAAAGCCGGGAAACTTTGGTCAGCTACCACTTCAATGTCTTCCTTTTACGGTGTAGAGGTCATCAGAACCGGACTGCTGCAAGTACTATCGACAGTGATGATGATGAACCACAGTACGGACCTAGAACTAATTGTTTCGGTAGGGATCCTCAATTCTCCATCTTTTGTTCCCCGAGGAAAGCACATCTGGATCCCAGATAGTAGTTGAATGTTTATATTCCACGACGTTGTTCAGAAATGTACATTGCAGGTTTTTTATAGTGCTTTTGCTCATCGACATTTATATTAGCAAATATTTTGAAGGGAAGATACATGATATCATCTGAAAATTGTATATTTTGAGCTGGTGGATTTTTTTGGTTACAAGGTGGTCATTTCTTCTGAGCTTTTTCAGTATACACAGTTTACTTTCACTACTTTGTCTTTGGTCAAAACATTTGTTCAAGAATGTTACTAATATTATGAATTGCTCTGCTGGATCTCTACATATTAGCTGTTTGCCTTTTTTTTCTCCTTGCATCTCTAAAATCATTGTGTTTTTCATAGTCCTTTTGTTTGGTATAACTGATAAATGAATGAATTGCTCTGGTCTGCATTATTGTCAGTATGACTTAGCTTCTATTTCCTTTACATACTTGATTTTGATATGCATTATTTTAGCGGAGGATTTATCGGAAACAACGTTCTTATCTTCACAGTGTAAGAATAAGGTTGCAGATTCAATCCTCCCAAAACCCCACTTATGAGATAAATCGGTTATATCGTTGTTGTTGTTGATGATAAATCAATGAATTGCTCTCAGCTATGTTATTGTCACTATGACTTGCTTCATCATTGTATTTCCTTTTCATGCTTAATTTTGATATGCTTTATTTAACCCGGGGATCTATTCAAAACAACTTCTCTACCTTCACAAGGCAGAACTAAGGTTGTGTACACACCATCAACCTCAAATCCTACTTGTGAGATACACTGAGTATGTTGTTGTTCATAAATCAATGAGTTACTCTCGTCTGTGTTAGAGGTTGTGCATCGGTCGATTCGGTTCAGTTTATGTATTATCGGTTCGGTTTATCAGTTTTTGATTTTTAAATATGTTAACCCAAATAACAAATCAATAAGATATTTTTCTTATCGATTTTCGGTTTATCGATTTTGATCGTTATCGGTTCGGCTTTCAGTTTATCCAAAAAGAAAATTTTATAAAATATTATATGACTTCTCGATTCTCTAAATGCTTTCACATAGTAAAACATGAAAGAAAATGAGAAATTGCATCAATAAGAGAAAATATAATACAAAAGCTATAATTACATTTCACCGTCAAAATATAGTATGAAATTTTTTATGTTAATTAAATTATAAACCTAAACATAAAACTAAAATCAAATAGCTACAACGGTGAAGTGGCCTTGTGTTAGACCCGCAAACTACTTGATCTAACTACGTGCAGACATGTCAAGGACTTGGGCATTGGTCTTGACATGGATGATGGCAAAACAGTGCAACACAAGTTCAAGTGCTTGGGTGTTGGCAAGGCAGCTTGAACGTGCAAGGCTTACGTGCGGGCTAAGGGCGTTGGCAAGACAGCATGTTGGCTTGATGAGGCAAGGCTGTGAAGACTTGGCAATGTCAGGGACAAAGGCAGTTCACCCGAAATTGCTGAAACAAAACTAAGTGTGGAAGACAGCTAAAATATTCTAAGTGTTAGAATATTAATATTTCGTGTAGATAAGAATGTAATTTAAATTAGATTCTATCTGTTGGAAATATAGCTGTTGGAAAGTTAGTTTTGAACCCTGTGATGACAAGTGTCGGACGGGTGTCATTTGTAACCGCCGCATGTAACTGCCATTGCGCAGAATTTTGATTTAAGGTGGAAATTCGTCTAAGGCATAGATAGAGTGTTTTTCTAGCCTTAGACTAATTCGTGAAGCCTTCCTTTGTATTACTTAAAGGTTAATAAAGGTTGGGACTGGTTCCTGTAAACTCTGTTGGTTGTTTGATGTTGCTGTTTTGAGTATTTCTATACTTAGTCAATTTTCGTGGGTGCAAGTAGGCTGAGTGTTACAGACGTTTGTAAGACTGCCTAGAGTGGTGTGCTATAAAAATAAATCGACCCTCTTTCAATTGGTATCAGAGCGCGGTTAAACAATGGTGAAAAACGCAGAATTGTGGGAATTGGCACGAAAAATTGAATCCTTCGTTGGGTTTACTGAAGATATTTTGGGAGACCCTACGTTTGTGGATTTATTCACACAAATCATTGAGTTGAGAGTTGACGCTGAGAAAGTTCAGGGAGAAATTGGTGGATATCGACAGAATGTTGATAACTACATCACTGAAATCTTGGAATTTCGTACCACAACTACGCAAAAACTGGAGGGACTGCAGAAGGAAAATGAGAACCTTCGTGCAGAGCTCGTTGTGTTGTGTCGTGCTGTGGCTACGTTAAGTTCAACTCGTGTTGAATCGTCTAAGGTAAAGATTCCAGAACCTAAGGCCTTTAGTGGCGCAAGGAGTGCCAAAGAACTGGAAAATTTCATCTGGGACATGGAACAGTATTTTACTGCTGCAAGAGTGCCGGACGCTGATAAGTTGAATATTACCACAATGTATTTGTCGGGTGATGCGAAACTTTGGTGGAGGACTCGTAATGCAGACGACGTAAGTGCTGGTCGTCCTAGAATTGATACATGGGATAAGCTAACCAAAGAAATGCGTGATCAATTTCTTCCTAGCAATGCATCTTGGCTTGCAAGGGATAAATTGAAAAGGCTAAGGCAGACGGGTTCAGTAAGGGAATACATAAAAGAATTTACCTCTGTGATGTTAGACATACAAAATATGTCTGATGAGGATAAACTTCACAACTTCATTTCGGGCATGCAAGGCTGGGCTCAAAACGAACTACGAAGGCAGAATGTTAAAGATCTGCCTGGAGCAATTGCTGCCGCCGATTCGTTTGTAGATTTCCGGACGACTCGTCCTTCGACAGACGTCCCCTCCACTTCAAAAACTAAGAAAAAGAATGAGAAGAAAGGGGAATGGAGAAAGGATAGTCGTAAAGACAATACAAATGATAAAGGAAAGGCACAAATGAAGGATGGGAAAGACAGGCCAAAGAACAAAGATGGAAACTCGAAGGGCTGTTGGACTTGTGGTGGTCCTCATTTGACCAAATCTTGTCCAAACCGGGAAAAAGTGAATGCTTTGCTTGCTGGTAATATGAATCAAAGGGAGGAGGATGAAGAAATTGTGGCTGCAATGGCAAACCCATTGGGATTGCCCTTCAATCACATTATGGGGATCAATAATGTTGGAGAAATCTCTAGTACTTCGAATCCTCATGCTTCCTTAATTCATATAGAAATGAAAGTGAAAGAACAACGTGTGATGGCAATGGTTGATACAGGGGCCACACATACGTTTGTAGATGTGAAGATTGCTACAAAATTGGGGCTGAAGTTGTCTAAAAGCCCTTCCTACGTCAAAACAGTCAACGCTAAGGCACAAGCCATTGTGGGCATGGCTTATGGGGTGTCTATGTCGACTGGAAGTTGGGTGGGAAAACATAACTTGATGGTGATGCCGCTTGGAGACTTTGGAATTATACTTGGGATTGATTTCCTAAAGAAATACCAGTTTGTTCCTTTTCCTCACTTAGATGGAGTGATGGTAATGAGTGGAAGTGATGCTGATTTTCTGAAAGGTGTTCATCCGTTTGGGAACATTAATAAAGTTGCAAAGAAGAAAGACAAGGGAATGTTGTTGTCTGCTATGTCAATCGACAAAGGGCTGAAGAAGGGTGACGAAACCATACTTGCTGCCTTGGTCGAAATTAAACCTGATGTGAAAATAGAAGTGCCTGATTGTGTTGGTGAATTGCTTAAACAGTATGCTGATGTTATGCCGCCTGAATTGCCAAAGAAATTACCACCAAGGAGGGACATTGATCATAAGATTGAGTTGCTGCCTGGTACGGTTGCTCTTGCACAAGCTCCATATCGTATGGCTCCTAAAGAATTGGTTGAACTACGCAAATAATTGAATGAATTGCTAGATGCTGGGTTGATTCAGCCGTCTAAGGGTCCGTATGGTGCTCCTGTTCTATTTCAAAAGAAACAGGATGGAACAATGCGAATGTGTGTAGACTACCGGGCGCTGAACAAGGCAACTATAAAGAACAAGTATCCGGTTCCGTTGGTACAAGATTTGATGGACAGGTTGAGCAAGGCATGCTGGTTCACAAAACTTGATCTGAGGGCAGGTTATTGGCAGGTTAGGATAGCAGAGGGGGATGAACCAAAAACAACATGTGTAACTAGATATGGTTCCTATGAATTCCTTGTAATGCCGTTTGGGCTGACTAATGCCCCGGCAACGTTTTGCAACTTAATGAACAATGTACTGTTTGACTATCTTGATGACTTTGTTGTTGTTTATTTAGATGATATAGTCATTTATAGTCGAACATTGGAAGAACATGTTAATCACCTAAGTTTGGTTTTGTCTCAATTGAGGAAATACACGCTTTATGTCAAGATGGAAAAGTGTGAATTTGCTCAACAAGAGATAAAGTTCTTGGGGCATCTTGTTAGTAAAAACCAAGTTCGAATGGATCCTAAGAAAGTGCAAGCCATTGTTGATTGGCAGGCACCTCATCATGTGAAGGATTTGAGGTCGTTTCTTGGCTTGGCTAACTATTACAGAAAGTTTATTGCTGGTTACTCAAAGAAGGCAGCGGCTTTGACAGATTTGTTGAAGAAAGATACAAAGTGGGTTTGGTCTGAACAGTGTGACGAAGCATTTCAAAATTTGAAGAATGCTATCGCATCTGAACCTATACTCAAATTGCCTGATTTTGAGTTACCATTTGAAGTGCACACTGATGCGTCAGACAAAGCAATTGGTGGCGTATTAGTGCAAGAAGGTCATCCAGTGGCCTTTGAAAGTAGAAAATTGAATGATGCTGAACAAAGATACTCAACACATGAAAAGGAAATGGTTGCGGTGGTACACTGTTTGCAGGTTTGGAGAGTTTATCTCTTGGGCACTCGATTTGTAGTGAGAACTGATAATGTAGCAAATACATTTTTCAAGACACAGAAAAAGTTGAGTCCTAAACAAGTACGGTGGCAAGAATTCCTGGCAGAATATGATTTCATGTGGGAACATAAACCAGGAAAACACAACCAGGTTGCTGATGCGCTGAGTAGAAAAGAAGTGTTTGTTGCAGTATGTTCAATTTCAAAATTGGAAACTGATTTCTATGATAGAATCAGGCTGTGTGCTGCAAATGATTCATTGTATGTTAAATGGATGGGTCAAGTGCAAGATGGCACAATGAGACGGTATTGGATCGAGGACGATCTGCTCTATTTTAAAGGGGGGAGGATCGTTGTACCAAATCAGGGCGGGTTGCGCAAAGACTTAATGAAAGAGGCGCATGACTCTGCTTGGGCTGGACATCCCGGTGTTGAAAGGATGTTAGCCTTACTGTCTCGTGTTTATTTTTGGCCGAAAATGGAAGATGATATAGAGGCGTACGTCAAGACTTGTCATGTTTGTCAAGTCGACAAGACAGAACGTAAGAAGGAAGCAGGTTTGCTGCAACCTTTGCCTATTCCTGAAAGGCCATGGCTATCGGTAAGCATGGATTTCATTTCTGGATTCCCTAAAGTAGATGGCAAAGCATCTATCATGGTGGTAGTTGACAGGTTTTCAAAATATTCTGTTTTTATTGCTGCTCCTGAGTTATGCTCATCTGAAGTTGCTGCTGAGTTATTCTATAAACATGTGGTTAAGTATTTTGGTGTTCCGGCTGACATTGTGAGTGATAGAGACACAAGGTTCACTGGTAGATTTTGGACAGCATTGTTCAATATGATGGGAACTGAACTAAAGTTTTCTACTGCAAATCATCCACAAACAGATGGACAGACGGAAAGAATTAATCATTTGTTGGAAGAATACTTGAGGCACTATGTGACAGCAAGTCAACGGAATTGGGTAACATTGTTGGACACTGCGCAGTTTTGTTATAATCTGCACAAGTCGTCTGCAACAGAAATGAGCCCTTTTGAAATCGTCTTAGGCAGACAGCCTATGACGCCACTGGATGTTGCCAAATCTAAGAATCAGGGAAAGTGTCCAGCAGCATACAGGGTTGCAAGGGACAGACTTGAAATGTTAACTGAGGCACAAGATAGCTTGCGCAAGGCTCAGCGGCGCATGAAGAAATATGCTGATCAACATCGTCGCTCAGTTGAGTTCAATGTGGGTGACAAGGTGTTGCTGAAACTTACCCCTCAAATCTGGAAACAGATTGTAAGTAAGACCAGACATCGGGGTTTGATTCCTAAATATGATGGTCCATTCGAAGTGGTGAAACGAGTGGGCGAAGTTGCTTACAGGTTGAAGCTGCCAGAAAGGTTGAAAATCCATCCCACATTCCATGTGAGTTTCTTGAAACCTTACTTTGCAGATGAAGATGATCCGGACAGAAACAGGTCAAAGAGGGCTCCTCCATCAGTACCTACACAATATGATGCTGAAATTGAGAAGATCCTTGATCACCGGGTTTTGGGCACAAGTAAGAAGAATACTAAGACTGAGTTCTTGGTTCACTGGAAAGGCAAGAGTGCAGCAGATGCTGTTTGGGAGAAAGCAAAAGACCTATGGCAGTTTGATGCTCAAATCGATGACTATCTCAAAACAGTCTCAATGAGGACATCGAGTTCAAGTGGTGCGGGTGGTCTGTTAGACCCGCAGACTACTTGATCTAACTACGTGCAGACATGTCAAGGACTTGGGCATTGGTCTTGACATGGATGATGGCAAAACAGTGCAACACAAGTTCAAGTGTTTGGGTGTTGGCAAGGCAGCTTGAACGTGCATGGCTTACGTGCGGGCTAAGGGCGTTGGCAAGACAGCATGTTGGCTTGATGAGACAAGGCTGTGAAGACTTGGTAATGTCAGGGACAAAGGCAGTTCACCCGAAATTGCTGAAACAAAACTAAGTGTGGAAGACAACTAAAATATTCTAAGTGTTGGAAGCTGGCAGAATTATTCTAAGTGTTGGAATGAAGCCTGAAATATTCTAAGTGTTAGAATATTAATATTTCGTGTAGATAAGAATGTAATTTAAATTAGATTCTATCTGTTGGAAATATAGCTGTTGGAAAGTTAGTTTTGAACCCTGTGATGACATGTGTCGGACAGGTGTCATTTGTAACCGCCGCATGTAACTGCCATTGTGCAGAATTTTGATTTAAGGTGGAAATTCGTCTAAGGCATAGATAGAGTGTTTTTCTAGCCTTAGACTAATTCGTGAAGCCTTCCTTTGTATTACTTAAAGGTTAATAAAGGTTGGGACTGGTTCCTGTAAACTCTGTTAGTTGTTTGACGTTGCTGTTTTGAGTATTTCTATACTTGGTCAATTTTCGTGGGTGCAAGTAGGCTGAGTGTTACAGACGTTTGTAAGACTGCCTAGAGTGGTGTGCGATAAAAATAAATCGACCCTCTTTCACCTTGTATGAAGTGTGTAAAGTAGGGGTGTACAAAATCGAACCAAACCGCAAATCGAATCAAATTGGAAAAAAAACCCGACTAATAGTTTGGTTTGACTTGGTTTTGTATTGAAAAAGAAAACCCGACTATATTTGGGTTGGTTTGGTTTCAACTAAAAAAAACCAACCCGAGACCAAACCAACCCGACATTATATATATAATTTTAAAATTTTATTTTATACGTAAAAATACTTACTTTAATATAATCTTTAAATATCTCTTATACTTTTTCATAGTTTTTATCTTTTATTATATTTATTTAATGTTTGGAAGTTAGAATTCTTAATGATCTAATAGAGATAGTCCATACATTTTGTTAATTATAATAAAGTTTTAAAAAAATTAAATTAATACTAATGCAAAAGAAATCAATTCAACACTAAGAATGACAATAACATTGATATTTGTTTTTTAATTTTACATAGATTTAGACAATTTAAAATACATGATCTAATTTTACTTTCTCTTAACATATAGTCATGTAACTAATACTTACTAAACTTATTTTAGCATGATTTAGTACTTTAAATTATGATCAATTTCATTATGACTTATTAATTTGCAATATTTATTTTACGCGATTTTTTTTATTATAGTTTTGTTGGATATTTTAGTGTCATTAATCATATCATACTTTTTGTTATTTTCTTGAGAAATAACGTAGCTAGTTGCATTTTGTCAGGACTAAAGAAATATTTGAAGTACAAGTAAATTATATGTTTGTATGAATACTTTGTCGAAAAAAACCGAAGAAACCTGAAAAACCCGAAGTTGAAAAACCCAAATTTTATTGGTTTGATTTGGTTTATAAATTTAAAAATCCGACACAAATGGTTTGGTTTGATATTTGAAAAACCCGAACCAACCCGGTCATGTACACCCCTAGCGTAAAGTAATAATAATTTCATATAGTTATAGTGTCTAGTTATACATTAAATTATTAATATCTAATTTTAGGAAGGGTAAAATAGTAAACTAAAACCGTCTTATTGGTTTATCGGTTTACCCAATAACCCAATAGTAAAAATCGAAACTGAACCAATAACCTAATAAATTTTTTTAAACCCGTTAAAAACCCAATAACTCAATAACATTTTTTTAATTTGCTTTATTGATCGGTTCATTTTTTCCCTAGTATATGTTATTGTCAGCATGACTTGCTTCATTATTTCCTTTCCCTACTTTATTTTGATATGCTTTATTCGAATTAAAGATCTATTAGAAATAACCTATCTATCTTAACAAAACACAAGACAAAAATAAATACTATACACACCACCTATTCAAATCACACTTGTAAGATAAGCTAGGTATATTGCTATTGTTGATAAATCAATGGATTTAATTTTATATAAGCTAACAAGTTGTTTCGGATGCAAGTAAAGGGATACCTAGTGCATTAAGCTTCCCTATGTGTAAAGTTTGAGAAAGAGTTAAATAATACTGAATCTATTTTATATTTTTTGTCCCTAATTACCATCTATTTTTTCTTATATAGTTATTCTAAATTATTTGTTTATTTTGACAAATTAAAAAAGAACAATTTTTTTAACTATTATACTCATTACTTTATAAATGATAGAACTTCTTGAAAATTTAAAAATTTTAATTCATCCACTTCACCATTAATATGAATAATATAGTAAACTCATTATATCAATAATTATTTTCTTAATAGATTTCGATTCAAAAATAAATAAAAAATTAAAAACAGATAGTATAATCTTATATTACTACAAGACATTGTTTTCCATAACTTCAAAAACCTTCTAGTCACACAATGCCACCTCTTAAAAGGACAAGATTCCCCTTCACTAGAAAACAAAAAAAAATGATTGTTAAAAGTGGTGGTTGATTAGATTATGCTAGCAAAGCTATTTTTTATTTTTAAAAAATTGTGAAGACTCTATCTTCCATGTTTGTTAAATACTCTATTGATTTGGAGCTTTTTGTGCCAAGCAAAAATATTAATATATCACAACTTATCCAATTTGGAAGATTCTTCAATCCCTATTTTGTTGTCCTCAATGAAGAAATGAATAGAAATTTTATCCACTTTTAGGTATATAATATATAATACAACTTGAGATCAACTTGCAAGCCATGTGCCAAAAGGTGTAGGTTGGTTCAAACATAATTAATGACATAAATGGTGAGGGTGCAACTCTATGACCAATATATATTATATAGAAGAGCGAAGCGAGAGATGATTAATGACAAAGTTATAAATAATTTCATTTTTAAGGGTAATATAAAATTATAATTATGATGGTCATATGTCTATCTAAAATTGTGGGACTCATTTTTTTTAGAAGAGTACTTATTATTTTATTACGTTTTATTAACACCTTTTCTTTTTGCACTAAAATAAATATAATTTAAAATGTATAAAATTACGATAAAAATATTTTAATTAGGGAGCATTAAAATAAAAATAAAAAATAATAAATAAAATATATAGATAGATAGATAAACTAAATGAAATTAAAGTAAACTAAGAGTCTTACTAAATTAATAATAATAGTTCTTTGGTTAGAGTTTTAAAATTTTGTGAATCAAATATTGAAGAGAAATAATAAATATTTTTTCTATTCAATTTACGTACATTGATAATAAGAATATTTTGATGATAAATTTTTTTATATTTTAAAATTAACCAAATTAAATTTATTTAATTATAGTGGATTAGTTACTTTATTTACTTAATATTGCTATTCTTTTGTCTCAAATAAGAAGTTAAGAATCGAAACCCATGAAATCAATACATTGGTTAGAGAAGTAAATAAATTTAAGTTGGTTACTATTTAGAAAGAGATGGCAAAAGTAGCAAATTCCTAATAGTAATTTTAATAATTATGCGATATTCATATGGAAATTCGATTAGTTATACTTTGCGTCGAAATAAGGCCTATTCGCGCTCCCTATTAAAAAGAATTTTCATATCCAAAACTCAAAATCAAGATATTTGTTAAGAGAGAAGCAATATCACTTAATGTTGATGCACTATATTCTTTAATGGTTATTTTATTATTTTTGTATATATTATATAAGAGCAAAATAAACTTTTTTTGTAACAATAAATTTATCCCTAATACATTAAAGAACAAAATAACTTTTTGTATATTAAAAATAGTTATTAGTGGCGAAATTAGATTTTCTTCAACTATGAAATACAGTTAACTATAGAGACAATTGATTTTGACACTGGTTGAAGTAAAATAACTAGCGACAATATAATTTTATCAGTAGTAATAACCTTTTTAGTGACAAAACATATTATTAACGATAAAAAAATATACGTACTTTTTACGACAAATAATTTTGTCACAACTGTTTAAGGATCTGGAAACGATTTTTCTTTTTGTAGTTTAATATAATATTTTCAGCGACGAAGCACTAAATCGTCTTTGTATACTTTTAGTGACGAATTATCTTTCGTTTCACAAGATTTTTTAGTGACGAAATATGGTTTATAAATGACAAAATTATTTATTCCTGATAATCGAATTTGTTGTAGTGTATAGGCATGAATTCCTCAACTCAAGGACCTTCGTGGGTAACATGTAGTAGCCGCATGATTAGGAATATAATCCCTAAATGATTAGGAACTCAATACTCAAGACTTAGACCTTGAAGATACTATTCCTCTCAAAGATACTCAACTTATGAAGTTCATGCCAAATTTATGGCACGAATGACTCGACTTGAGGGTCTAAATAACAATATAAATTTATGTATATGATTTTTCTCATTTTCATACTTACTTCATCAAAACTTAGCCCAAATCAATAGTTGATCTCAAATGATTCACAATTGAACTTAAAGACCTTCTTGAACTCTACTCTTAGCTCTTTCTTGAATTTGAATTATGAATTTAAGAGTTATGATTCATGATATGAAGGATCTCGATGATAATGTAGACTCATGAATAGATTTTCATTATTCTCATACTCACTTACTCAAGTCTTGAAACAAGTTATAAGAAATTAAAGAAGACTCCTCAAAAGACTCAAAGGGACTTTCTAAAAAAGATTTGAAATAACTCTCAAGACTTAACTCTTAGCTCTACCTTGAATGTGAATTATGAATTCTAGGTTATTATTTGTGGGAGGAAAAATATCGTTATGATTAAATGAGTTTTCGATAGTTAATAATGATGAACAGTCAAGAAAACACTGTATGAGAGTAAATCCACGGCACAGATATGCATTTTAATATTTAATCACGAAATAATAAATTTAAGATTGAAATATTGGGTCCGTTAACGGGCCCTTTCATATATATATATATATACTAGCTCAAGTGTCCGCGCCAGCGCAGACCCAACATATATTAGTTTTTTTCTTTCAATTTATGTGACAATAATGAAATTTGAAAAAGTAAACTAAATTTTATGTGTTTTTTTAAAAAAATATTTTTATTTGTTAATTTATATCTCTTTTATGTCATTTTCGAATAATGTATGTTACTCTATTTGTTTCATTTTATGTGATACAAGTGATTTTTTTAGGAAAATCCACAAAATTTCTTATATGGTTCTCACATATTTTTAGTTGTCAGTTCTTACGTTATTTTCAAATAATATATGCAACTTTTTTTTTTGATAAAAATAAGGGAGTCAACCAAATTACATTATGTTTTTTCTAAAAATATCTTAAATTGTTACATTGCTTTTTAAGCTTCTTTTTTATGTAATTTTCAAATATGTAACAAATTAGAAATTAATACGAAGAATTAAACTTTTCGAATCATTATATTTCATATTTAATATATGACTCTCTCCTTTTCGATTTATATGAACTTATTTTTTAATTTCATTTCAAAAAGAAAATAATTTCTGAATTTTTAAATTTTTTATAGCATATTTAAGATCACAAAATTTAGAAATATTTCAATAAATAAAATTTAAATATACATATAAATTGTAGTTTTAATTTTCATTGATTTTACCTAATATTATTATACTTGATATATAATTATAAAGAGTTAAGCGTAATCATAATTTATTTACTTTTGTATGATAAATACATATCACAATAACTCATAAAAAATAAGAAATAACAAAAATGAGGCAATACTAATAAGAATAATTAAAGATATTTCTAGTTTTATTTAACTTTCTTGTTATCATTCTTGGTAGATTTTTGTTGGCATGAAGTGACAGTTTTACCTTTGATCATCATTCACTTCATATATAAAAAGATGTTTCTAGATTATTTATTCTTGATAGATTTTTGTTAGTATGAAATTACATTTTTATTCTTGGTCGTCTTTAATACAAATATATCATCCTGTTCATTTTTATTTGTAAAGTTACTTTGTAACTTTTTTTTCTTTAATTTCAATCTAATATATATTATTAATTTTATCACACTTATTTATTTTCACGTATATTAATTAGAACCAAAATAAAGATGGAAATAATTGATTAATGATAAATTTTTATATAAAAAGTAACATTTTTTATAAGCATAATGAATTGAAAAATATTAAGAATTAAATTAAAGTAGTAGTAAAATAGAGTAATAATAAAATAGATATCACAATAACTCATAAAAGAAAAGAAAGTGAAGTAATAATAAAATAAGTTAATGATAATAACAATAACTTGAGATGTTTCTAGAACTATTTCATTTTCTTGTTATCATTCTTGTTAGATTTTTGTTAGTGTAAAATTACATTTTTACCTTTGATCATTATTCATTTTATATGACTCTCTCCTTTTCGATTTATATGAACTTATTTTTTAATTTCATTTCAAAAAGAAAATAATTTCTGAATTTTTAAATTTTTTATAGCATATTTAAGATCACAAAATTTAGAAATATTTCAATAAATAAAACTTAAATATACATATAAATTGTAGTTTTAATTTTCATTGATTTTACCTAATATTATTATACTTGATATATAATTATAAAGAGTTAAGCGTAATCATAATTTATTACTTTTGTATGATAAATACATATCACAATAACTCATAAAAAATAAGAAATAACAAAAATGAGGCAATACTAATAAGAATAATTAAAGATATTTCTAGTTTTATTTAACTTTCTTGTTATCATTCTTAATAGATTTTTGTTTGCATGAAGTGACAGTTTTACCTTTGATCATCATTCACTTCATATATAAAAAGATGTTTCTAGATTATTTATTCTTGATAGATTTTTGTTAGTATGAAATTACATTTTTATTCTTGGTCGTTAATACAAATATATCATCCTATTCATTTTTATTTGTAAAGTTACTTTTTAACTTTTTTTTCTTTAATTTCAATCTAATATATATTATTAATTTATCACACTTATTTATTTTCACGTATATTAATTAGAACCAAAATAAAGATGGAAATAATTAATTAATGATAAATTTTTATATAAAAAGTAACATTTTTTATAAGCATAATGAATTGGAAAAATATTAAGAATTAAATTAAAGTAGTAGTAAAATAGAGTAATAATAAAATAGATATCACAATAACTCATAAAAGAAAAGAAAGTGAAGTAATAATAAAATAAGTTAATGGTAATAACAATAACTTGAGATGTTTCTAGAACTATTTCATTTTCTTGTTATCATTCTTGGTAGATTTTTGTTAGTAAAATTATATTTTTACCTTTGATCATTATTCATTTCATATATTAAAAGATGTTTTTAGAATTATTTATTATTTTTCTTAATAGATTTTTTTAGCGTGAAATTACATATGCCCTTGATCGTCCTCCCACTTCACTCTTCTATATAATAGAAATATATATATTCCTCGGTTCAGCTTGACTTGACTCACTCTTAAGAAATAATAAATAAATAATATTTTTACTATATCATTTTTAGTTATTAATTTTTTCTTCACTTTTATTTGGTTATTTTACTAAAAATAGATGTTGACCTTAGTTATTCAATTTGAAAAATTAAGAGATTATTATCATTTTGTCTATTTTTTCCTTATTATTAAATATATTTTTTATTTTTATATTTTGTTATAATTAATAAGAGTATTATAATAAAATTATAATTTTATTTTTGGCTTTTTAAAGAGTGTATCGAGCCAATATAGACAAGCAAAAATGAATCATTAGAGTGTAAGTTATCTAAATAATTGTAATCAATCAAACGCATACTTTAGAAGTTGTACAACCTAACAAACAAGTCCAGTTTCCAGTAACAAGGATAATATATGTGTGGTAAATTATCTCTAAATTTTAAAAATTAAATAAATAAATATAATTTTTTAATTTTTAAAAATTATTTTTATGTTGAGAGTTATGTTTCTTGAACAATAATTTTGTTGAATAAAACTTTTAAAATATCATATTTATATTGAAAAGGTCAGCGAGTAATTTAAGAAAAAAGAATCACACTGTCAAGAGAAAGGTAAGAAAATCCTTCGAATATGGCAAACATTAGTATATATTTAAAATACATAGATACAATTCACTTTTTTCATATTATATGGATATAATTACACAATAAATAGCAAAGTTAATTATATCTATAAATAATTAGAAAAGTTATTAATATTAAATAGGAAAGTTATTATTAAACACCTAATTTATTATGTATAGGCATATTTTATGTGATTGGTTCCCCATGTTAACCCTCACTAATAGTTTCTCTTTCATCAATCTTTCTATATCACAAAATTTATGTATTTTTCTCCCAAATATCTTTCAATTTAAGATCTTTTTGACGATTTTAGAAACAAGTTTTGTAATTTAATTCATCAGATATCAATTAATTGATTTTCTCATCGTTTTTATGAAGATCATATTTGTATACATATATATTGCATCTATTTTTATAGGCTTTCGATTGTCTCGTTTCTACATTACAATGACTACAATTATTAAAAAAAAAGTAGTACAAGAAGAACACGAACAAAAAGAGATTGAAGTTTGGGTGATTGTCAAATTTGTATATAGTATAATAGTTATATATTGTATTTTAATATTAACACAAATTGAAATGGTGTTATCTGAATATAAGTATATTTGGATACATAATTAATCTATCGAATTTGAAAGTTAATTCGGTAATAGAAGTATAATTGGATACATTAATACTATTTTTTATAAACAAATACATGAGTCAACACCAATCTTCAAGTATTATAAGAAAAACTTGACCAAAAAGAGATTGACGTTTTTTTCATTTTTTTATGCACCGAATACTTGCACACTTTTGCTACCTACATATTCTATTTTTTTTTTTTCTGTATTGTCAAATATATTCATCTTTTGTTTAACAACAATGGATATGTAGACTATATTAATGTATTCATTTTTTGTTTAACTATATTTTACCTTGTTTAATATATTAATATATTAAATTTTATAAATACTTGTATCTTTGATATATCTATACTTTAAATATTATAAATAAAGATACTATTTTGATACAATTAGTACAGTTCTCTTATTTAGTTCATTGTAACTAAAATTGTATCAATGTATAAATAGAAAAATAAAAAACATATAATAATATAGCTAAAAAAAAGAGTTAAAATATAGTCATTTTTTATAAATACTATACTTATAACTATTGAACTTTAATAACCCAATAAATATAGTCAATTTTGTAAGTTACTCCCACTATATGACTGTTGGGTATTAATTGTCTTGGTTTTTCTAGCAAAAAAAAAAGTAAAATTTTGGGTTTGTTATCATAAATTAAAAAATTAATAAAAAAGAAGTATAAAGCCATTTATTCTAACATAGTATATTTATAATGTAATTTTAGGGATTTTTGAGAGTTTTGTGTAGGAAAAGTAACGCACAAGCTATACGTTACCACTTGTTTGAACCTCATTTTATTTCCAGTAAATATAATGAGGTTACTTTTCTCGATATTTATACTCTCACTAGTAAATTACTCATATCTTATGTGAATGTAGGTCAATTGATCGAACTACATTAAATGTTTATGTCTTTCAGTATTTTTGTTTATCTTCTTACTCATGGTCTTTTGAGATTTGCTTTATTAGCTTATGCATGACACTTAAGTATTTCAATCCTATCAATAACCGATATTATTTTGGGCATATGAATTACTTTCTCTCTATTCTATATTAGTTGATCGTTAATATATTAAAAATAGTTGTCTCATATTAGTTGTCCATCTTATTAAATCAAAAAAACATTAGTTAATTTCTTTTTTTATTACCCTTGTCATAATTCTTTTTTAAAGTGTTTACATTTATATGTATGATTCCAAAAATATATTTTAAATGGTAAGTTAGTAAAATTAATTTTTTGAATGATTTTTTAAGCACTATACAAAATGAAAGATTAAGTAATATGAAATAAAGAAAATAGCTTTTAGGTAGTAGGGCAATCTCATGTATAAGATTTGCAAATGAATTGGGCTAGGCTAATAACTATACCACTTCTACTAAGAGTTAAGAGAGCCTTTCTTAATTCTAGTTAAACGTAAAGTAATAACTCTAATACATGAATTTGTATATATTATATGTCATTTTAATTGTTACAACCTCTAATGTGCTTTGGAAGTGCTTCTAAGAGAACTTATTCTACTCCCTCCGTTCCAAATTATACGTCATTTTTTTACTTTGCACTTGTATTAAAAAATAATGTAATTTTACCTTTTTATTTTTATTTAATGTTTTCTTAAGTCAACTTTATAATAAATGATGAATACATTTTTAAGATTAATTAACTACTTTATCAGGGGTACAATAGACAAAATAAATAATTTATACATAAATTTTATAAAAAAACAAATATTATAATTCATTTATTGAAAGAAATGAAATATAAAATGACACGGAGAGATCATCTAGTAGTGTTAATTTCTTTCTTTTTGAATAGTTTTTAGAATGACCCAAATCCCAATAGTAGCTTCATTTATGTTAATCTTAAATTTGATGCTAAAGATTAATAATAATTCGATCATAAAATTTTGAACACAATAATTTAATTTTTTTTATTAGTGTTGTATTAATAAATAAAATAAATATGTAATTTGGTACTCTCTTCATTTCATTCATATTAATTTAATTTATAAGGCACTTTCTATTTTTTAAATTAACTTAATTTTTCAATTTTCAAAACTTTTTTATAGTGTTCTTTCAATTTTATCCTTTATTAGTTAGTATTGAAATGAGAAATTAATTAATACTTAGTTATTTTAATCATAACTTTGATAATAATTAATAAGAATTGTAACGACCTGTTTAGTCGTTTTGAGCAGCAGATTTTATTTCTGGAAAAACTGTCTGAGTCGACGGAACCCACGACGGACCGTCATGGGCACGACGGACCGTCGAGGGGGTCTCGTTCCAAAACACTTAGAATTCTGAAATTTGGGTACTGAAATCGACTCTCTGAACTTCG
>NC_028646.1:4824109-4829301 GCF_001406875.1 Solanum pennellii
TTCCGGCATGGACTAGCTTTTGTTTATTTTAGCTTCTTAGAATACTCTTAGTTTAGTAATTTGATCATAGATGTTCTTGTGGTGATGACTTCCAGATTTTGGGGAATAATAGATGTTGAATTTTAGAAGTTATTGAATTGGTTTTTATTAATGAGTTTAAGTCTTCCGCATTACTTTCTGTTGATATTAAATTGAAATGTTAGGGTTTAGATTGGTTGGTTCGCTCACATAGGAGGGTAAGTGTGGGTGCCAGTCGCGGCTCAATTTTGGGTCGTGACAAGAATAAAAATAAAAGCCTAAGTTTAATTTATGCAATATATATATATTCAATTAATATATTGCATGATTGGGGTGGGTCATTTGATAGGTATTATACTTTCTGTTTTGTCGAGTCCTACATTAATTTCTGATTTGATGATTGTGTGTATTGAAAATTTGATATATTTTATTTTGTTGTTCATCATAACCTTTTATAATATTTTAGATATACTTTTTTTCTGTTAAATCTTGACTTTTTTGCTATGTTTTTTTGTAGTAGTTTATGTAGAAGCTATATTCGTTAGTATAATGTAATGTATTCAATTGTTTAATTTACTTTCCTTCTTATTTCACTAAAAAAAGATTCAGTAATTTTTTAATTTTTAATTTTTTTACATAATATATTTAAGATTATTAGATTAAAAGATATATTAATACATTTAACTTATTTCTTATTTTAAATTATAAAATTTAATGGTTATTTTTAAAAAATTTAAAATTTTATTTCAAATTTAAAGCAATGAGATGGCTATAGGGTGGGGATGAGAATATGGGGTGGATGAGATGGAGATAATGAATTTGACAGTTATTTATGAAAATTATTTTTTTAAGTAATTTTATAAAAGAAATTATTTTTCTCTTTTTCTAAGATAATATTTTGTCAAAAGAAAATATTTTTCAAATTAATTTAACCGATTAGACATGACAATTTAAAAAACATTTTTTTCAATCTTCAAGGCGTAAAGTGAAAAAGAAAATAATCTAAAATATCACTTTTTGTGAATTTCATATTTAAATTAACTAGAAGTGCGTGAAAATTTCATATCTTAACTATCGTTAATCACTTAATTGTTTATCAAACACACATTAACAAATATCTTATAGTGAATATGTCTACACTCCTGTTTTGGAAAATAAAAATTGTGCTAGGTAGCATTCCACGTGAATAGATAATTTTAATATGACAAAATTTAAATAAATTTTTAGGTTGAAGTTATAAAGGTTAATATTTTTGAATAAAAGTTATAAGTCAATAGGTTGAAGTTATAAAGGTTAATATTTTTGAATAAAAGTTATAAGTCAATGTAGAAAATAAAATTGGATCTCAATCATGATTCTCCACTGAGTTTGGGTTAATATTTAAGATGTCAATTATCTCATGTGATCTTTTTGGTAATTCAAAGAAGAAAAGAAAGAACAAAAGAAAAAGGATGTAGTCATAGGTAAATGGAGTTGTCACACACCTAAAAATAATTATATTTAAATATTTGGTTTAGTCAATATCATAATATATTTTGATAAATATTTAATGACATAGTTTAAGTAGGAGACTCATTATTTGGTAGATCGAGGTGAGTGAAAGAGTCAAATACAAATGAATTCAGATACATTATTTCTAGAATAAATGACTTATCTAATTTTGATCCTATGTTTTCGAGATATTTGTATTTTAATGTGCCAAATATATATATATAAAGTTCAAATTCTGATAAGATTTATAATATTAGAAACTCGCATGAAGAAAAGTAATTTGCTCCTAATTAGCTAGTAAAATTTGTATCGTTTAGCCAATTTTCTAGAAATTCAGTACTCTATGATCCACATGATGTATAATTACTTTAATTTTTTTGGTTAATAGATTCTTCTATATAATATAAATATAAATATAAAATAAAATACAAATATCAATATAGAAGGATAATTTTTATGCTAATTTGATAACTAGCTGTAAATTATTACAAATTAATGGCTTAATTGGTATTGTGGATGGATAAGTATTTTTATGAGCTTACAATATATGGTAGTCATAGAACTATTATGTCTAAGGCGCATAACAAGTTACACTATGAATAATTTTGACATATTTCAAATAAGGGCCACTTAAATATATTTGTTGCTTAAATTTAAATTCGAATCGAAATTTCAATTTTTTTTAAAAGTTTTATAATTCAATTCATTAATCTAATATGAGACATAATATTTCTAGATTAGTCAAATTTTTAATAATTTTTTCCTCTTATATAGAAAAAATTATATTTTCTACAAATATAACTAAAAAAAAATTCAAAAGAATACTTATAACTTATTATTACATTAAAAAAAGGGATAATGCACAAGTACCTCCTCAATCTATGCTCGAAATCTCAGAGACACACTTATATTATATTAAGGTCCTATTACCCCTGAACTTATTTTATTAATAATTTTCTATCCCTTTTCGGCCTATGTGGCTCTATCTTGTGGGTCCAACACTGGTTGACTTTTTATCAAGCTAGTGCCACGTAGGCCGTAAAAGGGTAGAAAATTACTTATAAAATAAGTTCAGGGGGGGTAATAGATACTTAGTATAGTATAAGTGTGTCTCTGAAATTTCGGGCATAGATTGAGGGGGTACTTGTGTATTTTCCCTAAAAAAATGAAAGCCCTCAAACTAGAAAACCTAAAACAACTGCATTGTAAGTCTCCTATGGCTCATGAAAATCTCTCATGTATAAATCTATCCACTTGTTATAAAATCAAACTTCCTTTTCCCAAATGAGTGATCCTCATCAACATAGGAATGGTAATGGAGCAGTGCGGAGTGAGAGTAGAGCGGGTTGAGCTTAATATGCATAATTTTTAATTCGCCCTATCCCGTCTCGTATAACAATTTTTTTCATTTTCAACCCGCCCACCCCGCCCCACATGCAAAGAGCCCCTACACATGAACCCGCCCCACATAATTTTATAAATAATTTTTTTTACTTAAGTTTGATAATAAAAATAAAATTAATAAAAAAATATCATTTTTTCATTAAGTTGTATTAATTTAATAGGATAGTGACTTAAAATTTTATTTTTTATAGGCTAATTGGAAACATATAAGAAATTGTATTATTTTTATTGAACTATTTTCATTAGGGGTGGGCATAAACACTGGAAAATCAGAACACCGAACCGAATCAAAATTTTTCAGTATTTCAATTTCGGTATTTCAATTTTTGATTCGATATTCGATTTACTTTTTTATATTTTTGATATTTCGATTTGGTTTTCGGTACGTATTATTTGGTTTTCGATATTTTGGTTTAAACCGAAATATTATATTTATATTATATTAATTAATAATTATTAATGTTACATAATCTTTTAAAAAAAGAAAAAAGAATCTGAAAAGTGATTTTTTTTAACTTTTGTCTTTTATATTTATACTTTATAGAAAAGTAGAAAGTAGAAACTCTATCCCTGATTCATCTTGCAGCTCTTCCTCTTCCTCAATTCATCTTCCTCTTCCTTTCAAGTTGTTCATTATTCATCCTTCCTAGCAGGCAGCAGCAGCCTAGCCGGCGAGTTCAGAATCAGACCGGTCAGCGACTTCAGACCGGCGTCCGGCCACTAAGCAGGCCCATTAAAAAATCGAATCGAAATAACAAAAATCAAACTGAATCGAAATATTTTGGTTCGATATTTGGAACACATTTTACAAGAACCGAAAATTTTAAAAAAAAAATCGAACTGAAATACCGAATGCCTACCCCTAATTTTATTTACTATCGTAAATATTTTAGTAGTTTTAAAGAAATCATTTGAATAAATAATGCCCTATCACTCTTATAACATGTAAGAAGTTAAAATTAAGTTTAAACCCACATGAAATTACATATACCTCGAACCCGCCCCGCTCCACATTAATTTTTAAAAAAATCTCACTTCCACCAGCCCAGCATCCCACCCGCCCCGCACAACCTTAAATCTGCCCCGTCCTGCATAGCCTTAAATCCACCCCACTCTCCCATCCCGCCCCACCCCATCGTCATCCCTACATTGACATGTTCCAAATTTCATAGTTTTCTAAACTAGTCAGTCAATCTTATGAGAATAATCATAGCTCCTAAAGCATCCGATGGACCAATATACAAAGGATCATTCTGATCAATTGTGAGAGTGTCATGGTTGTAACTTCATGTAATTTAAACAATTAATTAGAAACTAGGTCTAATCTCATATGTAATTTTTCTCTACACAATCAATATCAACTGCTCTGATACCATAACAAAATATGAGCTCACAAACTCATATATCTATTGATGAACTCAAGCTAAGAGAAAATATAGAAAGGAAACTTTTTTTATCACAATATTTTGTGCATTCAATTCTAAAAGAGAATATAGTGTTGAGTCTTATAGCCCAAATCTATAAATATCTTCTAACCGATTACTAGCAAATTGTCAGTTCATCACGAAGTAACTAACTAATGAAATGAATGCAACTTATTAGTAATGGACAAAGTTCATTATGTATCAAAACTATCTAATGGATCAAATACATCACATTTGAGTAACAAGGCCTAATCAAGTGTTAAAACTCACGGTAAACAAATTGTGTAATGCAGTTATGTGTATAAATATTTTCCATCGTGTTACAATAGAATTATGATTTTGATGGAATGGAATTAAGTAGGAGACCTTAATTCTTTATGAACAACCATCTTATTCAATTTCGTATTTTTATGTTCAAAGTTCTTCAAAATTCACATGACAAAAGTTTCAATTCGTACAGTGAATGTAACGAGGAATTAAATCTCATGAGTCGTCATTCTCTTTATATGCTTTTCATAAATATTTAAGAAATAATATGTTAGGCTAAAATTTTCACTTAAACACTTTAATTAGATTTTGTTTATTTTAGACACCTCATGTCATGTTTCGTTATATTCTTTTGACACCTTTTTGACAATCAACCAAATGTGTAAGGTGTGTATAATACACTCGCTCATGACATGTCAAAGTGAAAAATTAAATAAAGATATGTGACGTATATGTCAAAAATAATTTTTAAATAATGAATTTTGTATTAAAAAAATGAGCAATCACTTAATTGACATGTGTCATTTTTAAAGCCTAAAAAACTAAGAAAAAAACAACCTATCATATATTATCTTCTCTAGCACCCCA
>NC_028646.1:4829479-4865248 GCF_001406875.1 Solanum pennellii
ACCCCACTCCCACCCCCCCACCCCCGATTCCCAACCCTTTTCCCACCACCCAAACTCCCTCATGAACCCCACCAAAAATTTTTTCTCGGTGAAATCATTTCTTTCAAGTTTATGATTAGTTCTTCACTTAAGACGCAAAACTCTCTTGTTTAATCTTTCTCAATTGTCTTTCTATACTATTTTTATGTTTTTTCATATATCAAATTAATTGTAGCTTGATCTACTATAATGTTGGTTGTTTTTGTTTTAACTAATCAACACCATCAAATCTATTCTTCCATGGAAGGAGTTTAAGTTTTGAGAGATGGTGGTTAAAAAATGGGGAAAGGACAAAAAAATAAAATATAAATGAATTAAAGAAGTTTTTTCACGCGCTGGTAGTGAGTGTATCTCACTCACTATGTCATGTCAGCAAAAAGTGTCAAACTAACACAACGAGGCATGACATGAGATGTCTAGAATGAAAAAAGCCTAGTTAAGGTGTCTAAGTGATAATTTATGCCAATTTTGGATGGTCACTGATGACTTATTTGAATTTTGTATTTTTTGGGCCCAAGATATTGTTGTGCATCCTACAATCATAGTGAGGACAAGTTTGATTATTCTTTAGAAAAAATGGCACAGTATCACAATCTATAGACTTTATTGGCGATAAATACCACATTTTAAATTTTTTAGCAAAAAAGGTTTTTTTTAATTATAACTTATAGATGTAATGCATCTTATATTTATTTCATTTTTTTAAGTACATTATGCTTCATCAAAGTCATGTTAATAGGTGTAATGAATCTTTACTTTTTTCAACTATTCAATACTCTATGTGTCATCATCATAGTCATGTTATAGATGTGACACATTTTATCTTAAAACTTATCTCTCATATAGTATTAAATAAAATATTTTATTTTATGTTGCATTTTTTAAAATATGATTTACTTATAGATGTAATGCATCTTATATTTATTTCATTTTTTTAAGTACATTATGCTTCATCAAAGTCATGTTAATAGGTGTAATGAATCTTTACTTTTTTCAACTTTTCAATACTCTATGTGTCATCATCATAGTCATGTTATAGATGTGACACATTTTATCTTAAAACTTATTTCTCATATAGTATTAAATAAAATATTTTATTTTATGTTGCATTTTTAAAATATGATTAAATTTCTTTAAAAAGTTTTAATTTTTTTACAATTGATATGATAAGAGGATGATTTTTTTTTATTTGGTATTCAGTACTAGTAGTGGAGATTGAATATTTCAAATTCTCCTTGATAGAGTCCCGTTCATTTTTTTTCTGGGAGGGGGGAGGGGGGTAGCGCTTTCTATTTAAGATTATTTTTCATGTTTAATATTTAAATTTGAAATCTCTGATTAAGGAAAGAGCAATCTCATGCACTATATCAGATCGGTTGAGGGTGACCAAATGATGAATTGATTAATGCTTCACATAACTTTCAAGGTTGAGAAAAAAGAAATTGATAAAAGAACATATAATTTGATGAGAAAGAAGTTGGTCACAAAGAATAGATTTTGCCTAACCTTTTGTTTGGCAGGACATGAATTGATGTAACCCCATTTCATATTGTCATTTGTAAAACAATAGTAAGTGATTACAATGTTGCTTGAATTAAAAAGTGGAAACAAATTGGAAGGGGATTTTGTCGACATAAGAAAGATGAGAATATTGAAAATTGAAGCCACCTAAATATTATAATGCAAATAATTAACTGGAGTAATACATAAACAACCCGTTAAGATATTTTATTTGAACACTCAAACACTCAACATTTTATTTACAAATATAAAGTGTTTTAATTAGATTTTTTTGTTTGAATTTTGAATTTTTATTTTATGCACATTTTTATTTTATCTATTAAATAGTTAAATTAATCACATAAAATCTGCGATTTATTTTTTAGGAAAAATTATACACAACTTATTTTATCATACTTTCTCTCTACAATTTAAAAAATTACAAAAATCTCTACTCTCCCTCCTACTTCAGATACATCACTTTACACGATTTATTGATCGGATACATTATTTTATGCAATGTATCAAAACTACGCGATGTATTGTGAGTTGTGATATTGAGTGGTGTACTCGAAATCGGGATACCATGTATTAAGACGGTGAGCGATGCATTTAAAACTAAAACACGATCCAAAGTACTTAAATTTTAAGAAATGTTTGTAATTTGAAAAAAAAAAACTCAAAATATGGTGCAATTAACTCTTAATATTATGAAATGTGTGTAAAATTACTTTCTTTTTAATTAGCATTAGCCTGAATAAGCTCTCAAATCTTAAGATTTTTCTATTTAAGGTTGATGCATATAAATATAAATAATGCTATATTTATGTGGCTAACTTAAGTTAACTACGAAAAATATGTATAACTTTTTTTTCGAAATTAAAATCAAACATATCTAATTAAATTATCTTATTAAAAATACTTTTCATCTTTTCTAATTTTCTCCAAACATTACAAAAGCTTAAAAGTCAAAAGTTACTCAAAATAGTTAACTCAAACACCCTCTTCGCTTGAGTGTCTAAATAAAATAATATCTCACCAACTTTAAATTGCTTATAACTGATTAACCTTAATACAATATATACATATTTCGTATATCTCAATTTATATGATTCATTTTTTTTAATTAATATCAAAACATATTATACATATCTATATTTAATAATAATTTAATTTAACAGATTCATTTTACTTTTTATGAAATAATTTATAGCTTTATAAATATCTACAACTTATTTTAAAATATGAATTTTAAGAATCTCCATTTTCTTAAATTCTAATGTCAAAGTAACTATGTTACATAAATAAATTAAAGACAAAACAAAAAGGGTAATATTTTAATATGCCAAATCACAAATATTATCCCTTCTTCTCCCTCATGTCTGGACTATTTATTTTGCTTGTCTGAGTTGTACAAGCAACTGATTCTTTTTCTATCTTCAAAAATCACCAAAAAGAAGAGCCAAAAATCATGTCTTCCCCAAGCAAAAGAAGAGAGATGGACTTGATGAAGCTGTAAAATCTCTTAACAATTTATTTTTTTGGTCTAAATTAATTTTGGGGTTTATTATTTTTGTTTCATATTTTCAATTTTTGTTTTGTTGAATTAGGATGATGAGTGATTACAAAGTTGAAATGATCAATGATGGGATGCAGGAGTTTTATGTGCATTTCCATGGACCTGCTGAAAGTAAATCTCCTCTTAACATTGTTATCTCAATTTGCATTCTTTTTTAGGATATATACTAAAATGTTTACCTTTTTAAGACATTTATTATTTAAAAAGGTCTTTGTTGAGTTTTTCTTTTTGTAACTTGAAGAGGTATTTTCTTTTGGTCTCTATTTTGGTTTTTGTTTGAAATCTTCAATGGGAAATTAGATAAAAAAAAATATTGAAGGTAACTTGGGTGAGGATGAATTGATTAGATGAGGATATTTAGGATTTTGGTGGATAAGACAGGGAAGAGAGACTGAGATGGTTTGGACACTTGAGGAGGAGGTGTGTGGATGACCCGGTAGAGGAGAGGCAAAAGTAGGTCGAAAGAAGTATTGAGGAGAGGTGATTAGGCAACATATGATGCATTTTCAGCTTACTGAGTATATGATCTTAGGAGAGTCTTAGTAGCTTAGTTGTTTGGTTACTGAATGTTAAGTTTGCTAGTGGGAGTTCGATTTTCCACATTGTAATCCCCTTTCCCACACCCCAAAAAAGCATATGACCTTAGATAGAAGGATATGAAGGTTGCGGATAAAGATAGAGAGTTAGTAGGTAGTTGAGATTTGTATTATTATTAGCCTATTCACGTCTTTGGCTGGGTGGAAATGTAGAGCTCCGTGTTGGTCGTAGTATTAGTATATTCATGTAGTCTTTGTCTTTTGGTATCTAAAATCTGTAGATTATTGCGTTTAGGTGATCTCACCTTGTTGTTGTTGTTGTTATGGTTCTCACTACTTTGCTATTAGCTATCATGCTTTTATTTTAAATACTGCATTGACTTGCTTGGTGGGTCTTCCGAAAAACAACCTCTGTAACTCGGAGAGGTAGTGATAAGGTTTGTGTATACTGTACCCTCCCCACACCCCAGTTTGTGGAATTTCACTTGGTTTGTTGTTGTTGTTAGGAGAGGTTGAATTAAGAAGTCCTCCTTATTTGGCATCGTTAATTTTATAATATAACTTTGTGGTTATGAATCTACTTATGCTTCTTGGGGTGAGGCCTTCCCCGAAGCTTGCTGACGTAGGATGATTTGTGCACCGGGTTACCCTTTTATTTGGCATTGTTAATTTTATAGTCACACTTTGTGATTATGAATCTAGTTTGCTTCTTGGGTCCTTATGTTGAATGGATAATGGAATTATATTTAGCTCTATATGTACCTTTTTCGTGTATCTGCTGTTTGGTAATTCACTAATAATCTTCAAGTTACATCTTCCTTTTTGTGGGATGATGATTGGATATGAAGAAGGGAGGGGCAAAGGTGGATGCATTATTTGGACTTGATGGTTCAACCTCCATTTCTTTTGCCATTTTGGTTTTAGATGATAATATTTTTGAAAATTTAGTGGTTTTCACATATATAATAGTAAATAACCGCGTAAACACTGCTAGCTTCAGTTGAACTCGTTGATTATACATTGCGTCCGCCTTTTGGGGATGGAATATTGCTTTTTTCAGTTTCTTCTTTTAGTTACCCTTGTTTTTGCAGGTCCTTATCACGGTGGAGTTTGGAAAATAAAGGTGGAACTTCCAGATGCATACCCGTATAAATCTCCGTCAATTGGTTTTATTAATAAAATGTACCATCCAAATGTTGATGAGATGTGAGTTTTCAACAGCTTAATTCTGTAGATAATTTCATCCTTCTAGTGTTGTTTTAGCTGAAGTCTGAAATTTCAACGATTATCATTTTTCAGCTCAGGATCAGTTTGTTTAGATGTTATCAACCAGACCTGGAGTCCCATGTTTGGTAATTGGATATGAGCAATGATTAGATTTTGAAATTTCTATGGTTTTTCCGCCAACTTCCTTTTTAGTAACATAGCTGGTTTTGAAACAAATTCCACAGATTTGACAAATGTGTTTGAAGTGTTTCTCCCACAACTTCTCTTGTATCCTAACCCGTCGGACCCATTGAATGGGGAGGCAGCTGCCCTGATGATGCGAGACCGAACTGCATATGAACAAAGAGTTAAAGGTATAATGATCCATATCAGCTGCTTATTTGTTACAAAAATTTGTGCTTGCTTTAAGTGGACGAGAAGAACGAACTATTAGAAGTCCTTGAATCTTTGAGTAAGGTAGACTCAATAGAATTAAAATCTCATAGCTTTAGTTTGGTTTAGGGTCCACTGGAGACAACCTCTCTACCTGCCAAGGTAGGGGCAAGGTCTGCATTCACTCTACCTTCCCCAGATACCACTTGTGGGACTATACTAGGTATGTTGTTTTTGTAGCTTTGAATTTTGATTGGTTGCTAGGGAATTGGTTATCCTTTGTTTTCTTGATATTTGCGCGTTGATTATGTTAGCATTCTATTGTAGATAAAATTTTCTTAAGTTAGCTTCTCTTGAACTATTCATGGTTAGACTAAGTTCGGGTGAATAGACAACAACATATGGGCCTAACTATCAATTATTGCCCCCACTTGGCACTTGCTGCTTAAAGCAGGACAGACCTTTTAGTTGGGACACAGTTGTAGGTAGATCAGCATTTTCATTCTGTTGGTCATCTGCAGTGTATAATTTATGAGTCTGCTTCGATAAAGATGTTCATTTGATCGAGAAGTATGGTCTAAATAATATAGAAACTTTCTGGTAAACCAACTTTATGGCGACTTAGGTATGGATTGTTTTGATAGTGAAGAAAATTCATAGTTAACGTACTCCTAGCATTCCAAATAGCTTGCGGAGTCTTAGCATCCTCAATCTACTTTGTATCAGTCCTAATCTGATGTGTTTGGTTTATTACTAGAGGCAGCTACAAAAAAGGGAACTTCCAGATGCTGTCCGCTTAAGTCAACCAACCTATTAATGCTTCCATTATCTGGTCTAGTCTTGAGGTGAAATGCAGAGAGTATGTTAGCTTTCTTACTCCATTATATATGGGACCTCCATGTTAGAAACTTCGACCACGGCATCGACATACTTATCTTACATAAAGCAACTCTTTTTTCCTGTGAGGAAAATTCATCAGTAGGAAATAAAGATGAAATAATGTTAGTCAATAGAGGCATGCCAAAAATTAGGTAATGTTTATGTCTGCTAACCCCAGTTGTGTTCTCCTATACTTTTTCAAAATGTTGCTCCTCACCTACCTTAGTTAGCAGAACATTCCCGGGAAAGAAGTCAGATGAAAAAACTCTTTGCGCCTTGGCAGGCTATTTTCGTTTGCTTGACTTGGAGTATAGACATTATGTCTTATTGAGCTAAACATCATCCTCATTAATGCTAAGAATCTACATTTCTCTTTCTATACGTCTATCATGTGGGTATTTTGCTTAGAAATTTGGTAAGGGCAGAAAAAATCTGTTGTTCAGACTCTTCAAAATGTCGTCCAGTGTATAGGGTCCACCAAAAGTAGTGCATTTTTGAAGGATTCAACACAGATGTTGCTTGGACATATTACTGCTAATTTATGTTTGCTCAAACTCTTCAAAATTGTTGCTGCATCAGTGTCTGATCCTCCAAGAATGCACTACTTTTGGAGGATCCAATATGCACTCGTCGACATTGAAGAGTCCGAGCAACATAGCTTCTAATAGAATGCCACTGTGTCACACATTCCTCTCCTTTCAAAAGTTTAGGCCATTCGAATGGAACTTCTTAAGCATCAAGTCATTAACTAAGCACTCTTACCTTTTTGTCACTAAAGATGGTACTCTTTTCCTAACGAAGTTATCTTCTGGATGTTAAGATACATTTTTACTGCTTTAATCTATTGCAGAATCTATGAGATCAGTGTATTAGGTTGTTGAGCATCATTCCAGTATTTTCTTCGACCTTATCTAAATGATTGTATGAAAAATCAACAGAGCAAAGTAGTTTAGATTTATGTTGCCACCGTCTCCTGCTCGTTTCTCCTTCAGTAACTAAACTACACAGATAGTTGCTACCTACATTCTGAAATGAAACTATGATGCATCACATTCTCTAATGATGCATCCTGGAACTATCAGGTTGTGGAATTCGTAACCTGAAAAATAAGGCGACATTCTATAGAAAGAGTGTAAAAATTTCATTACACAGTTGGTAGATACAAGTTAAATCCTTTCGCATTTCTAACATGAACATGCTTGTTTATCCAGAATATTGTCTAAAATATGCGAAGCCAGAAGACGTTGGAGCTGTCCCGGAGGACAAGTCGAGTGACGAGGAGTTAAGTGAAGCTGAATATGACTCAGATGATGAGGCAATGGCAGGCCCTGTTGATCCATAATACCTCCATCATCTCGATTACTATCTGTAAATCATGTCATTTGTCCTATTGTTGAACTGCATAGTTAAAAAAAAAACTATTGATTGTGAAGGGGATTCTAAAAGAAGTTGCCCTCTTCTGTTAATGTAAATAAATTTGATGTTTGATATCCTTCATGTTCTTTTATGTGTGTGTTTCGCGCATTTATCTTTTTCTATAATTGAGTTTCTAGAGCTCGATATTTATTAACATTTTGTGCTTAAATCTCCAATAGACCTTCAAGCTTTGTTCGCTTTTGATAATACTGCAACAGAGTATTTTGACATGGCAGGGAGAGTAAAGAGCAGGTTAACTAACATCTGCCAATCTTTAACATACAAGTTGTAACAAACAAATGGATGTATTTTTAAAATTAAGTAATTATTATATATATTTTTTTAAAAATAAATTACAATTTGATGTTTTTAGAAAAAAAAATACTTAGTTACACATTCAACTCAACTAATCATATAAAAAGTCTACTACGTGAATGAATTAATTACATAAAAATGTCTCAATGAACCACGAAAAAAGACTTTTCTGGATTATAGTTTCCGCCTGACTTGATAAGTGTCTACTTCATGAATAAGTTAATCAATAAAAAACAATCTATTGCGTTTTTTCTTTAAAAAAGAAAAAAAGAAAAGAATTCCGACCTGCCGGATTCGAACCAGCGACCTAAAGATTTCAGCAGTACCACTACAGTCTTCGGCTCTACCAACTGAGCTAAGGTCGGTGCTGCTGTAATTATGCTACAAAGTATTATAATTATTAAACTATAATAACCAAGTCTTTTCACAAAATGGTGTGTTACAATTGATATTAGTACAAGTTTTTTTTTTTTCTATATGTAAATTCAATTTCATTTGGTATAAAATTTGAATAACAATATATGTTATTGAGTAAAACATGTTTTCAAGTAACAAAACTAAATTACAAATTTCGTAAAACATGTTTTCAAGTAACAAAACTAAATTACAAATTTCTGCAAATGATTAATGTAATTGGATAGTGACGTATTTGAATGTAGAACAATTTGTCCTTACAATCTTTGATCAGTATATTATTTAGAACTTTAAAAGATGATATGGTAGCCTGCTTCAAAGCTATTGCATTATATGGACATATATTTGCAATTCACAATATATAGTTAACCCTTCTCTTCTATACTAAAATAATACCCATCATTTCACAAAATCAATACATAAATAACATTATTATTCATATATTATCCAAGAGAGATAAGCCTTGAAAATATAAATTTGACCAACATAAGAAAACTAAATAATCGATTTATGTTTATTGATCAATTTAATTAATTGAAATAATTAATTTATGTTCAACATACTTCTAAGCATATTTACTAACTAGTTTTGAGAATGTGCCTTGCATGTTTGATCTTTATTATTATATAAAATTTATATAGGCCTAACTTATGTATAGAAACATGTGTAATATCAACTCAATTAAACTTAAAAAATAATAAAATATACATGCCATCATATGCGTACAAAATGAAAAAGGTTAAACAAAGCAATATATTAATATGAATAAGGAAGAATAATCGATAAATTAAAATTTCATAAGAAAATCTAGTGGACTAACATTTTATGTCCAATTTATAAAGAAAGAAACTATGTATGCCGTGATGGAATTATTAGCAGCCTAAGAATAATTCCTAATCAAGCATAATAATAAGTTAATAGATTGTTAAGAGAATCGACATATGAGAAATATTAATGGAACCTTACCAGTCACATTGAAGATGAATTTAGAAGCAAAAGGGGAGAACACCAATGGATCTAGTCTAGCGTGATTTATGATCTGGTTATTTATAAAATCCCGAAAGCTTAATGTTAGAAGTTGAAAAGAACTTTAAAACATTAAATTGGTATGGAAAAATGATAAGTCATCCTAGAGTATTAAATTAAGTGGTAGTACCAAGGAAATTAATCCATATGTAAACTCAAATACATATTAATCATATCATTGTAAAACTTAATATGATATTTTTAATTAATGATAAATATTTAAAAAATTAGATATTTTATAAAATTTTAATTTAATATAGGGAAAAAGAAAAATTTGACTTTTTCCTAAACTCTTTTTGACTTTTAAGGAAAAATGCACAAGTACCTCCTCAACCTTTGTTCGAAATCTCAGAGACAGACTTATATTATACTAAGATCCTATTACCCCCCTGAACTTATTTTATTAATATTTTTCTACCCCTTTTCGACCCACATGGCACTATCTTGTGAGCCCAACGCTTGTTGACATTTTCTTTCAAGCTAGTGCCACGTAGGCTGAAAAGGGGTAGAAAATTATTTTTAAAATAAGTTCAGGGGGTAATAGGACCTTAGTATAGTATAAGTGTGTCTCTGGAATTTTGGACATAGATTGAGGGGAAACTTATGTATTTTCCCGACTTTTAATAATATATATGTTGTTGTTGTTGTTGTTGCTTTTGTTGTTGTTGTTGTTGTTGTTGTTGTTGTTGTTGCTGCTGCTGATGCTGCTGCTGCTGCTGATGTTGTTGTTGTTGTTGTTGTTATTTCATTTAAAAAAAGTAGATTTAATTTCTAGCATCCCATAATATCTATATTTAATATAAGAAATCCTAATTGACTCTTGTTCTTTCATATTCTTTTCCTAATAAATAACAAATAATTCAAAAAATAATTAATGTTATTTAATTAATTAGATGTTTAATTTAGTCTAGGGGTAATGGTAATTCAACTTTTCATCTATGGAGCTTCCCACTTATACTAATACAAATTTTCTAGAACGTGCGTTGCACGTTTGTCTCATACAATTATTATCAAAAAATCTAAAGATTGATAATTTCAACAACATTTTGATCTTCTTCATTCTTTAATCTCTGCATGAAATCTAACTGAGATATGTACAAATGAAGGTAGAATATTGAAGAGGATTCAATCTTTTGCTGCTTCCAACATTACAAGACATTAGTTAAGATATAGAAACCTGAATTCACTAAAAAAATGTTATATTACTACAGTAATAACTTTGACCGTGTTTGTTAAAATTAGAGCCATTAAAACTTGTGACAGAATAGCCTTGTAAAAGAGCTCAAACTATAAAAACAAAAATCTATTCTACAACTTCATTTAGCTAAGATTCATCAAAAGAATGCAAATATTTCAGGATGACATCCACATGTTCTTATAAATGAGTTTTGAGCCTGAAAAAATTCCATCAAGTTCTAAGAATCATCAACATAATGCGAATATTTCGGGATATTTGTACACTGAATATAATAACAAACCTCGAGAAAATCTTGTATCTGATAACATGGCACCCAAGAAGCCGAAGATGATGGCTATGAAGCCTTGTACGGTTTCGCCACTATATTTGAGTAAAAAGATTCAACGGGATTGAAATCCATGTTACTCTTTGGATGACTTAAATAAGGAACCTAAGGTAAGGAAAGATGAAAAGAATCAAATTATTAAAGATATTTTAACCAAAAATTAGAAGGACTTATCAGTTTCCAACTTAATTGTTTTACCTTTGATCTTCATCACTTTGCTCACAAACAAGAGATGAAGCAATTGAAGAAGTATTGTGCCTCAAGAAAAGGAAGAGTCTATTAACTTAAATCATAATTATGAATAATATTTTTATGCAGTATTATTAATGTAGATGAAGACCAAAGGTAAAAAAAATTAAGTTGAAAATTGATAAGTCCTTTTAATTTTTGGCTAAAATATCTATAATTTGATTCTTTTTTTCATAATTATGAGTATTTTTACTGCAAAATTATTAATGTTGAACATATAATTTCTTTATATATATAAAGGGTAAAAAGGTAATTCAACTTTTGACTTGAGTTCCTCTCACTTATAATATAATATGATAGAGAAAAGACATAAAGTGACACCTGAAATTGTCCCAAATTTTTAAAAAGACATCTTAACTATACATCATTTTTGGATCAATTCTAGATTTTAAATGGCAAGTGTAATCACACACCAATCATTGTGTGACACGTGTTAATTTAATTTGAAATAATATTTTTTTCATTTTACGTTTTCTTTATTTTTTTTCTTACTTTTTGACGTATCCTCACCTAACCCCACACCCATATCAAGTTGAGCCCCTCCATTTTCTTTCTCTTTCTTCTTCTTATTTGGTCAAATTTCTTACTTTCCAAAATTATACTATATTTTAGACTTTGTTGAGTTATTGATAACAAAATTAATTATTTTTCTAAGAAAGATCAAAATTTTGAAGGTATCATCATTTAATTTATCTCATTTCCATATAAGTTCAAAACTAGAAATGGTAATTTTGAAAGCATAAGAATTCTCTAAAAATTGAAAAAGTTTAATTAGAATTTGGATAAAAAACTAAATAATGTCTACAAATCATCTTGAAATCTAATGGGTTTATCACATTGTTCAAAGTGTATTAAAATATCTAGATATAATTTTAAAATTGAAGAGAGTTAAACTAATAGTAGAATAAAAGAGAGATGGAGTTGTGGTAAAAAGTGACATTGAAAAGTGATAATTAATGAAGATGACAATGAATTTTTGAAGAAGGAAGAAAGAAAAAAATAATAAGGAGAAAAAGTTAAAATAATAAGAAAAATAAAAAAAATATATTTTATACTAAAATTCTTGTAAAAATAAAATTATATTCGTTTTTTTAGTTTGTTCACGCTCTTTAAGAGAGTGTATACACTCTCCATGCCAGGTGAACAAAAAATGATGTAATAATATCAGTTCAGAATTGTTTAGGGGAATAATATGACACTTGCATAGTTTAGATATCTTTTTTGAAATTCGAAACAACTTCAGGTGTCACTTTATGTTTTTTCTCTAATATGATATGATGAATCATTCTGTTGTTGTGTGCCAAACATTGTATGTTGAGCACATATACCACACATTTTGAGGAATTTACCAAATGTATTTTTGTTTACTAAAAGATGCGATAACAAATGACACACATATTAATTTGTATAATTTCAAGATGTTCTGAGCTTCTTGCGGACTTGATTATCAAAATTATTTTCCCCCTTTCTTCGATAGTCTACGACCCATAAGAAGTTCTATGAATCGTAGACTGGTCTCATAGACCTGACCAGTAGCCAAAACTCCTTCAATTTATTTCCTTTTTAAAATCAATCTTAGATGTTACACTCATGCGCAAGTTTAAGTAAAATCCGAACAGACCCCTATAAGCCCAATAGGTACACATATTAGCTAAATTTACTAAGAATGAGAAACGGTAAGTCCAGATCTGGAGAAGGCATAGACCAGAGACCAGACCTCTAACCACGAATGACCTTCAAGTAACCAACAAGAGCCACCCATCTAAAGCGTACAAAGCCCGGACCTTGAAGCGCAAATGAATCTCCCAGGGTGTTAGGCCATAGAAATAAGTGTGTCGACTCTATAGAGGATAAGACCCTGAGAGGGCCCTACACAAGCCACTTGACAAACATACAATAAGAGAGTTTAGGTAAGACATCTCATATCATAACTATGTCTTGACAAACCGTTATCAAACATCATAAGAGAGGTAGGAACGTAAACCATACACTACATACAAATTCTCAAGAGTAAACAATAAAAGAAATAAATGATCTTCAGGGATTTGTCCTCGGAGTATGAGGACTCACCAATCCAATAGCGAATAGCTATCTGAGTCTAGCCACAAGCAGGAGGAGGAACGTCAGACCCTATATTATGAAACAATATAGGCACAAGTATGTTAGGCTAGTACGTCGAATGTACTAAGTAAGAGGAAATATGCATAAACATAGACATAATATCATAGTAGGCTTGACACATGTAATGCATGACCAAATGGAACATTTAAAAGCTTAGAAAGCAAAGTCACTAAAAACATGAGACAAGGAACTTACCTTGAACTTTCAATTTTCCTGCAGCCACAATCACCATTGAAGCAAAATGTGTCAATCTGATACCTCATAAACAGATTTCCAATGGTGCCCCATCATTCATTATCTTCTTCATAGAACCTGAATAGATATGGCATATACTGAGATCCTTCTTATTTTCGTACATGTCGGGAGAGGGGCAGAGTCAGATTAATACTGCGAGAATGCGATAAACATACCTATCATCAAACAGAATCATATTGAGTGAAACACCAAACTAACAACTTACATTCTAACAGTTCCACAATTTCATAGAAGTTAAATACCAAGTCCCGATGAGAGTACGTAGATATCAGACTTTATTCGTCAAATAAAATTGCAGAAACTTACATGGAGAATAAAAAAGCAAACTTGGACATGGAAAGAAAGAGGATAAACACATGTAGCTTCCTATACACTTCGAGTAATTTCATGTTTCATATATAGACTTCAGTAACGAGTATTCGACAGAAGATTCTGTTCGTCATACAAAACAAAAGGTGGTGGTTCCTCTGTGAAACATAACAGACTGTGTTAAACAGTAAAACTAGTAGATTACAAAGTGCCTATAAATTCTAAATAAAATCTTACCTAATGTAATGCCTGCCGCTCATGGGATTTGGCTTGATTTACCACATCGACGTTCTAGCATGACCTTGGAACTAGTAACCTATAAGGAAATAAAGCATATTTGGTTTAAGTGGACAAGCATAATGCTGAAAGCATAGCACAAACGCGATTGATTGATAATTTTGCATTTATAATGTAAAAATAATACATACAAAGATTTTCTTCTGGAACTCGTGGAAAACAAAAAATTGAAAATTTGACTCAGAGAGTGAAAGAGAAATAGAGACTTACGCCTATCCTTAATATATACCCGTCACTTGAATTTTTGGAATATTAGAAATGTTGGACCACTAGGAGTTTCGGCCACTCCTATTGGTGCAACTTTTTTCTAACTGTGGGCAGCCATAAATGTAGAGTGTCCTTAAATTGGTGAGGTGTTGCATGACATCTCTGGATGGAAGACGCTCTAGTTTTTTGCAGTTCTCGAAAGATACATATTCCAAAGAAGCACTATTACCGAGCCCATCCAACAGAGCTTCTAACAATGGACAATCATACATGGATAAATACCGTAATTTGGGCATGGCATCTGAGAAGTCCACAAGTCGTAGCCGTTTGCAACTCATAAGATTCAATGATTCAAGAGAAGTAAGGTTTCCAAAACTATGAGGAAGAGCCTCGATTCCAAAATCATATATACCGATGTCTATTAGGGAAGAGAATTGCATAAACTGATAAGGCAGAGAATCCCAGTGCAAGTGTCCCCACAACTTCAATCTACGAAAGGATAACAACTGCTGAATGCCATTAAAAATCAATTGGAATGCCTCAAAATCCACTATCTCTGAGAAAGGACCGATTCGCAGATCCGTTAACCCAGTGAGATGGTGAAGGCCCCCTGAGGGTAAACTAATCAGTTTGGGACAATGTGATATATCCAAAGAGGAAAGTGAAGGCATTTCCCCCACATGTAAAGGCAAGGAAACCAAGTTCTTACAGCCCGAGACACACAAAACCTCTAGAGAACTGAAATAATTCTCTCCACTGGGAACAAGAACATAAGTTAAATTGGAACACTCGAATATTTCCAAGTTCTTAAGGTTGTACAAACTTTGTGGCAATTCACGAAACTTTCCACATTCTGCGACTGATAGGAATTGAAGAGAAACGTTGTTGTGTAGTATCTCATTGGGTAAACAAGTGAGCTCTTTCACGTGATTAACAATAAGATACACAAGTGATGTTAAGTTGCTGCACAAGTTCAACAATGTCATTTCGCTGTCAACTCTTTCGAATAATAATTCACGTAGGATTTCAAATTGAGCTGGAGTACTTTTTAACAGTGGAAAGTATGTAATCTTCAACTTCTCAAGCCTAGGTTACATTCTTACTCCAATTTCATCTCCCTTCCACTCAATAAGGCTATGCATTTTCTCCAATACTAGTTTTTTCAATGACGGGAACGCATGGATATTGCCATTATTGCTGCTTGATCCATTATCATTATTTTCAACACCATAAAATGTAGTTCCGATGCATTCCAAGTCCCGGAATCCTATCAGCTCAAGATGCCGAAGGAACACTAGTTGACCAAGCGATGGAATTTCTTTGCACCTTTTGCAACAACTTAATTTCAACTTGACCAAATTTGGTAGCAATCCTTCCCTGAACCATGATGGAAATATAGTCCCGAAATAGTTCTCTAATTCTAAGGTTTTCAAGTTGGGATGTGGTTGAAGGCCATCCAACACATGATCATCATTGATCTCACAGCCTTCTGATTCATTATGGGACCATAAATATGCCAGGATACAGATATTTGGTTTCTCCTTTAAATATGCTGTTCGGTCCTCTCCTTTATTTGACTAATTGGAGACTCTGATTGTCAATTTACCTCTAAGGTTTTTTCAAACGACCTAATTCTTCTATTTGACGACCTTTCTTTAAACCTACGTAGAAAAAATGGTAGCGTCTAAAGACTAGTCAATTGCCCCATATTAAGTGGCATGTGAATATCTAATTGGTAATGATTACTGTTGCAATATATGTGTCTCAAACTTATCATATTTGCCATTTCTTCTAGAAACTTCCCAAGTGAAAAACAGTTTTTGACTCTAAGTGTTTGCAAATTGTAGAGCTTGCAAATGGAGTTGGGCAAGGCTGTGATGTTAGTGTTGGAGAGATTAAGATATCTCCAGTATATTAGCTTGCTGATTTTGGCTGACAACTCCACGATGCCTAATCCGGACAGATTTAAGACTCTCAAGAACTGAAAGCTCAATAGCATATCATCAGATATATTTCTTTTCCAGAACAATATGCACAAATGTCCTGGCTCATTTATCATATCCATTTTATCACTTGGTGAGACCCATCCAAAGTATCGAACTTGAGAATGTTTTTCTCCAGCATTGCCCTTCGGATCAAATAGTTTAGATTTTAAGATATCTCCAGCCAAATCATGCACAAGATCGTGCATCTTACAGTATTTTATATTGTTGTGCTCATCTAGCTCAACATCTTGACGCAAGGAATTTCGCTACATGATTTGGAAAAACTTGTGCCCAACGTCTTCCATCACGGTGGTCTCTTGATATGGATGGAGAAACCCTTCTGCCATCCAGAGTTGGATGACCATGGTCCTTTTCAAACACAAAATCTTTTGGAACATTGTAAAGTAAGCAAAACATTTTTCAAAATATGGTGATGGTAGATAAACATAACTGAGTTTTAGGATTTTTTAAAGATATTCTCTCCATTATCATCTTCACCAGCAACAAGGGGGTTTCCATCAAGAATATCCCACCATTCATGTTTCTCCTTGTTGCGCATCAGGACTTCTAACACACTTGCTGCCAACAGTAGACCTTGACACATTTCAAAAATCATGTTCTTTACGCTCACTATTTCCTCCAGAACTTCCCCATCAACAAATGCTTTTTGTTTGAAAATTGACCAACAATGATCATTCGCTAATTTTTCCAACATTTGAGGACCGACTGCCGCTACTGTGGATGCCACTAGTTTCATACAAGTCGTTACAAGAATGCAGTTTCCTCTGGAAGTATTTACTCCTCTCAAGCTGTCGATGAACTCATCTCACACTGGAAGGTCAACACGCCACAAATCATCTAAGACAAGCAAATGTCTTTTTCCTCCTAGTTCATCTCGGAGTTTCTTCACTATTATATCCCTGGTTTGGACCTCAAGTTTCCGCTGTGTCAATGATTCGAGGATTTGTTCAAGAAAGCTCTTAGTGTCTGACATTTAAGGTAGACACAACCAAACTCTCTTTTCAAAGTGTTTTTCAATCTCTTCATCATTGAAATTCTCTTAGCAATAGTAATTTTCCCTAAACCCCCCATACCCACTATGGGAATGATACACAGTACAACTTCCTCTTTCATTTTCAATATCTTCTTCTTAATTTCAGAAACATCATTATCTCTACCAACAACATCCGAAGCAACTACTAAGGAATCTGTTTCTCGAATCATCGGTACAATTTGCTGAGAAGGAACTATGAGTGATTGGAGACCTAGGTGTTTTGATAACTGATTGATATCCCTCAACTCTTCATTTATGTTTTTGATTTTTCTAGATATTTTGCTTATAAAAGCAGGATGAGAAATGAAACTACTGACCTTTCTCATTGCACTGTTTTGGACTTGTGCTTGTAGAGATTCATATGTGAATCCATCAAGCACACTTTCAGCATCTTCAGCAACTCTCTCAAGCATCATGAGCCACTTTTCCATAGCCTGATCATCGTCATCAACTTGTTGTCTTTGAGCATCATGAATGAAAGCTTGAATGATGGATACATTTTGTGTCATCATTCTGAGATGTTTGTTGCAATCCGGTCTTGAGCTTCTAATGACTTTCTCAATAGTGAGAGAAAGAAGCTTTTCAAGCAAAACTTGAACTGTAGCACCAATTACAGGGTCTGCCATTGTTGCGTTTGCTTCGTCTTTTTTCTCCTTCACAAAAGTCTTCTCAAAGTTTTTGCACGTCTTTATTTTGCTACTTGTTTATGGACCACTAAAGGAAACACAATAGTTGGGTGTTTTTCTTATAAATGACAGTCACTTTCCAAAGCAATAAGTGGTTTGAAAAATTTTCAGAAAAAATTACTTCTCCGTTTCGAAAAGAATGATCTAGTTTGAGTTGATATGGAGTTTTAGAAAATAAACATTACTTTTTAATTTTGTGGTCCTAAATTTAAGTTATGTCAAAATGTACTAAATTGTTCTTTAATCTTGTGGCTTTGATTTGATACGGAGTTTTAGAAAATAAAGAACACTTTTGAATGTTATGATTCTAAATTAGGTTATGTCAAATGTACTAAATTATTTTTTAATATTGTGGCTTTAAACAAGCCACGTGGTAATTTGAAATTAAAATGTTACAAAAAAAAAAAAAGGAAAAAATCATTCTTTTTTTAAATAGATTAAAAATGAAAGGATGTCATTCTTTTTTAATATGAGGGAGTATTGACTTTATAACTCAGAAGTGATAAACAATTGACAGTAACATTTAGCCAAGTTTTCTATTTTGTTTTTTACTTGATTGAGATTCTACTTTTCCAGGTTGGATTGTACTGTCTCCGTCCACTATTGTTTCTGCGGTATAGTGCCACAAAATGAGTACATATTTTGTTGACCCGTCCAAATCGTCCATATTTTAATGGGTTGGGTGAGTGACATTTCACATCGTGAAAATATGGGTTGATATCCATATTTGACCCATAAAAATATGGATAAAATATGGGTAAAGTATGAATTAGCCAAATGAGTTAAACTTCTTACTTTTATTCACTCTTCATGATATCACTAAAAATAGTGTAACTTCTCTTCCTTTTTATGTTATTCTATAGAACTAACTATTCTTCACTCTAATTGAAAAGATGAAGTCTTTGACCTTTTCAAAAATATATAATTTAAATGTACATTTCTTTTGTTAATTATAATTACATTTTATTTATTTATTTAATTTTATATTGGATAATCAATATTAGTGTAAAATACGCAAATCATGTATTAAAGCGCATTAAACATATTTAGTCCTAAAATGCAAATATTCATTTACTTTAAAATTAAAAATATTTTCATCTTGTTAATACTAAAATTTATTATATATTGAAAAGTTATAGGATTTTTTTATTTTTATGATACAATAAAATTAAATGAAGCATGTTTAACATTTTCATTTAAAAAAAGACTAAAATATCTTCTCAATTTTGAATTCTTAAGTAAAATACCATTTATTCATGAAAATATGGGTAAAATATGGGTAAACTAGAATTTTACCCGGCCCGTTTATTACCAACTCATTTTTACCCATATCAAGTATGGACGGGTTGAATTATTACCCCTTTTCAACCCATTCAAATTTGACCCAGCCCGCCCATTTGCCACCTTTAGTGAGGTATACTAAAAATAATTGTCGAAAACTAATTGTCAATTTAAACAATTAAGAAATAATTTTTCACTTTTTTTCCCAATTCTACCCTTAATAATTACATAACTACTTATTTCAATTAGTAGTCATTTTAAAGTTACAAGACTATTTTAATGTAAAAGAAATTGCTTTTACAATTTTCAAAAAGTACAAAACATTTTTATAATGATTGATAGTAGAGTTATATTAGTCAAATTGCACCTTATATTAAAACTAGTTCTCGATACGTGCTTTGCACGTGAGTCCCACGAAAAATTATTTATAGTATGAGTTATATTAAAATTATTATTATTTTTCCCTAACATCACTATCATGTATTTATTTAAATTACTTCTATTTAAGCAAAAACATATTTTACATAAACTATTAAAGTATTATCAAACTCATCATGCATTAGTAGAAGTTTTGTCAATTAAATAACACTTAAAAGTATAATAACACAAAAACAAAGAAATCTTTTTTCATAACAATGCAAAATAATACATAATTACGTAAAAATATGGGTTCCATATCAAATTCATTTTGGACAACCATACCATAACTCCAAAATGAAAAAGAAAAACTTAAAAATCATAATCTAACATAAAAAAGATCTAAAGAAATATACAAGTCATATCTAATACTGTTAAGTTTAACCGTTGAACTGTATTGTAAGAAAGCTTCTCTTTTAATTTCAGAATGAAACTATTTGTTCTTCTCCCCAGTTAGCTTCTTAACGACATGTATTCATGTCATTGTTGCATTTGCTTCGTCTTTTTCCTCGTTCACCAAAGTCTTCTCAAGGTTAGGCACAAGTCTTTCTTTTGCTAGTTTTTTCACGGACCACTAGGAAACACAATAATGGGTGTTTTTTTTCTTTTTTTTAACGAATGACAGTCACTTTCCAAGGAAACAAGTGGTTTGGAAAATTTTCAGAAAATATTACTTCTCCATTTCGAAAAGAGTGATATATTTTGACTTGACACGAAGTTTTAGAAAAAAAATAATATTTTTTAATTTTGTGGTCCTAAACTAAAGTTATGTCAAAATGTACTTCCTTAATCTTGTGACCTTAAACAAATCATGTGGAAATTTGAAATTAAAATATTATCATAAAAGGAAAAGGTCATACTTTTGAAATAAACTAAAAAGAAAATGAGGTCATTCTTTTTTAATCGGAGGGAGTATTGACTTTATAACTCAGAAGTGATAAACAATTGGCAGTAACATTTATCCAAGTTTTCTATTTTGTTTTTACTTGATTGAGATTCTATTTTTCCAGAGTGAATTGTACTCCCTCAGTCCACTATTGTTTGTGAGGACTGAGGTGTACTAAAAATAATTGTTGAAAATTCACTGTCAATTTAAACATTCAAGAACAATCACTTTTTTTTTTCAATTCTGCCCTCAATAATTAATAACTACTTATTTAAAAAAGTAGTCATTTTAAAAGTTACAAGACTAGCTTAATGTGAAAAAAACTGCTCTTACAATTTTCAAAAAGTACAAAAGATTTTAATAATGTGATAGTAGAGTTATATTAGCCAAAATTGCACTTTATATTAAAATTTTCTTAAGGGTTGTTTATAATCTTATCCTGATAAACAATAGTAGACGGAGGGACTAAGTAATAGTTGCATGCTTTATCTCTCTCACACTTGTTATATACTAATATATTAAAGTTATTTGTTTGGGCGTGGGGAATTTAATTTAGAACTAACAAACTAAAAAGTTAAGCTAACTTCAATTGTGATTTTAAATACGCATAATATATAAATATACCCTTTAACTTGATCTCATTTCAATATTTATGCCCTTCAATTTGGACTTACACAAATAGGCACTTAAACTTATATAAAGTTGAACGAGACAAATGAGCCATATTTTACATAATATATGTAGGACACAAATTTGTTGGTAGTTAGGTTTATGGAGTAGTCGTTTAGTTGTTGCATTTTTTAGGAGTCAAATAAGTTGTTTCCCAGTTTTCAGGAATTAGAAGTAGTGGAGTATGATTTTCTAGGATATTAAATGTGCTCTCTTGTTTACTAACTTTTCATAAATTTAAGACTCTCTTAACATGGTATTTTGTTAAGCTTCTATACGGAGAAAACTTTTGCATTTACAGTCTTTTCTTTTCAATTTACTGCTGTTGATTTATGTCATTTGGTATAAGAGCCAGAAAGTTTTTTTTTCTTTTTCTTGAGTACTATTAGCAGCAGTAAAAGATGGCTTCTGAAAGCTTTGTTCAGGCTGTTATTCCGCGCTTCGATGATCATTATGACCATTGGAGCATGTTGATGGAGAACTTCCTTAGGTCCAACGAGTTTTGACTTGTCGTTAGCATTGGCGTGCAAGAGACAACACAAACTATTTTTTCAAACGGCTGAGTTTGATAGTCCAAGGTAAAAGGATCTCAAAGCAAGAAATAAACTTTTTCAGACTATTGATCGTTCATATTGGAATCAATTCTTTGCAAAGATACTTCCAAATAAATATTGGATTCCATGAAGAAGAAGTATCAAGGAACAACGAAAGCAAAGTGGGTGCAGCTTCAAGCATTCTATGGTGAGTTCAAGGCTCTGCATATGCAAGTTGGTGAATCGGTATCAGATTATTTCTCTCGGACGTTGACTACCGCAAATAAATTGTGAATTCATGGGGAAATTTTGGAGGATGTTACCATTGTGAGAAAATACTTCACTCAATGACGATGAAGTTTAACTATATTATTTACTCAATTGAAGAATTCAAAGATATTGACACTCTTTCTATTGACTAGTTGTAGGTCTCCTTGTTGGTTCATGAGCATAAAATAAATCTACAAGACAAGGATGAAGTAGAATTTAAGGCAATTTTATCTTCGAAAGGAACAAATGAGGTGAAAGCCAAATGGAAAGGAAAAAAACCGCACCATAAAAAGGAGAAGAGCAGTTCTGATGATTCTCTAGAAAAGGAAAAAGACAATGTAAGTCTCAAGTTGAATGATATCGATGCCATCGATTTGGACAATATCGATCTAAATGTCGTTTCAATTTATATAGGAATCGTGGCGGTAGACCTGATTTTGCAGAAGCAAAGGAATATGGGGAAACCAAGGAAGAAGAAAAGGAAGTTCCAATTTTGATGGCTTATAATTTCAAGGAGAAGTTTTCAATACTCATTTATGGTATCTCAACACCGGCTGCACTAATCACATGCGTGGCAGAAAGAGGCATTCTCAGAGTTGGATGAATGTTTTCAAGACACCGTGATATTTGGAGATAATTAAGTGGTCTCTGCCATAGGCAAAGGAAGGGTACAAGTCTTAACCAAAAACAACTCGATTGATACAATAGGTTAGGTGTTTTTAAGTTCCTAACTTGAAGACAAATTTATTGAGTGCTGGGTGTCACGCCTTGGGCCTACACCCTGGGCAAAACTGACACTCGAAGACCATTGCTGACCCTCAAGTGAACCCTTGGCCTGACATACTTAACTCAGGGGAAGACTAAACTCATCTTAAATAAGAATTAAGACATGTTTAAACGAAAGTACTTCATATAATATCTAGCCATGACGGAACCCTAGTCTCAACAAGTAACAATAAACTCTCAACTGAAATACTAGTGTCTACGAAACCTCTAAACTGACTGAAGAGGGATATTGGGAAAGACCCCACAACATCCTAAAACTAAACTACTAAAAGCAAAAGAAATGGATGTCCTCCGGAATGCAAGGAGGCTCACCAGTGACACTAGAGCTTAATCTGGATCAACGAAATGCCGCTTGCTGATCTTGGTTACCTGCGTCTGGAAAGTATGCGAGTTGGAAAGCTAAACAAAAATTAGGCTTGACATGGAGTAAAAATGAATACTTACCTTGGCTCTGCTTAACTCATGATCTACTAACTCTTATTCAATATACGCAGTTAAAATAAATGCAATATAAAGAAATGCTGACTGAAAACATGCTTAGACCTCTGAGTATATATATACAAGTACACAATAATGTCTGAGATGTATATAAAATACAATACCGATGTATTATGAAAATATAATACTGTTGTGTATAAAAGTATAATTTACCTGAGGAAGATTCTCTAACCGACAACCATCTCTTAAGAGCTACAGTAATGATACAACGGTCTACCGCACGCTGCCAGAGCATTCTATACCTAGCCAAAGGTATAATACCTGAACTGCCTAATGGATCCACTAGGAAACTGTGAAAAGAAATCATCTAAAAAGTATATGACCCTTTTCTACCCATGGTGGCTAACATGGTTTATGGGGGTTGTGAGTTATCTTAACTCTACCCCATATCGGTGCTCAATACTACTCTCAAGAATATACTGGCTCTTATGTTTAAAAACATACTGATGCAGTGGTTTGAGATTAGTGCTCAAAATTTAGCTTTTTAAAAAGCTCTCTTGGAATCATAGTTTCCTCTTTCTTCTATTAAAGCTATCCGTAGGCCCTGTGGAAGTCTAACTTCCCTTCTTTCTCAAAAGTTTGAAAACATTTTGTTTAAATCCTTAGGGACTACTTAGTTCCCTTATAACTCTTGAGAAGTGAACTCAACTTGATACTCTTTAATACTTGAAACTTAACTCTTAGGGAATACTTAGTGTCACATCCGGGTTTACTCCATAGACGTAACCGGCGTCGTCGTCCTTCTTAATGACTAAGACTAGCCTCTTAGTCTCATGTCATTAAGTTCATAGGTGTAAAAATGCAGAAAAATTTAAAAAACTTTTGTTATCACTAATTGGAGGTTTACATAGACCTCTACATACACATAATATATATTTATATCGAGTATACATAGACCCTTCGTATAGGAAGGTTTCATAGCCTTCTACTTTTATTGAACATACATATGTAAAAATATAGAATTAGTCTCAACGATTGACTCATCTCGTACCATCTAAACGAATATCACAATATGGTCATAGCCCTTACATCAATACAACAAGACCATGTATAGGTCATACGAAAGTACAATACTCCATTAAAAGGAAAGGAATGAAAGAGTCAATAATCTCATAACGAAATCCGTAAGATAGAGGATGACATTGCCCTCGAAAGCTGAGGACCTACCTCACTTGAATGAAAGGAAGAATCCAAGACTTCAATAATGTCGCCTTCCAAACTCTTCAACGACCGGAACCTAAAATGTTTGGAAAAAGGTAAGAAAATGGGGTTAGTACTCCACATGTACTAAGTATGGGATCTTATGCACATACACAAGCAAAACATGCTTACAAGGATATACTACTACCCTAAAATCAAGGAACAATATCACAAGAATGAATAAGAGTTAAACATAATAAGCAATACAACTACTCACAAGTCCTTATCAAGTCAACAAGTGCAATGACCAAGTAAATCCCCATAACCTTACTCAATCAAGTACCCTTAACAAGAAAACATGCCCAATGTCCAACTTTACAAATCATGGCATTTAGGTTTACATTTCATCATATATTAACATTATAACCCAAGGCATATTCATAAATGAACTAATCAACATATAGTATCAACAATGTGTCATGATCATTATATATACATCATACATTATCATAACATAAACATATATAAGAACCTCCTCCTTAGATTACCCTCAAGGCTAACTAGTGCAAATTTTAGGTAGAGTCCCATACCCCTACCTAGACCAAGCTAGACCTCTTAGGTTATCCAAGTTAGAGTTCAAGTCCTTTAATTTGTTTTACCTTTTGGGAACATCTTTCCCTAACCGACATAGACTACATGAGCTAGTGTGAAATCCGATGTCATAAAATCCTACACGGAAATAAGGCGGACTACTTGCCAAGGTAGTACCAAAACATGAGATATATCAACTACGTGGATCCACTAGCTAGTATTCCTATGGTGGCAACATAGTTCAAGAACTAGAAGATGTAGTTGGGACCCTCTTTAAGCGCCATGCATTATAGTCTCTAATCTCAAGAGTAATATAGTGTTCCTACCTTATGTGGGAAGGGAACTCCTCAATCTCGATCACTCACTGCTAAGCTAGAGTCCCTTTTTAAAATGTCTTAAAGCCTTTAATTATCAATCATATCTTAATTTAGGCCATAGGGTCTACCCCTTGTATAATCATCATCATCAATAGCTCAATAAGAATTGTATGAGTATAAGTCCTTTCATCACAATTCATATAAGCGAGGTTAACACATTTGCATTACATAGCATATCAAAGCACACTGATAGTTTTCACCATCCTTATATCACGTACACCTTAATCAACCTCACAACATTGTCAAGATATTTCAATTCAACATCATACCACCATATAATTCTAGTATAAGACATACTCCAATGTAATATCGTGACATAACAACAATTAATCACAATTGGTAATAAAGATAGAGATTCTAAGACTTACCAAGTCTTCCTCATAGTCTATCATCAAGGTCTTACCATCAACTCATAACTCAACCCAATTTGGGTAGTAACATCATCACACAATGATAACCAACAGAACAACAAGGCCAATTGCATCTCTATAACACAATTCAACTTTAGATCACAACTTGAGACAATATACATAGGCTAATTTCACATTATAATTCATAACCCAAATCACATCTCAAGAACTAGAATGATAGTCCTATAATTCATCTTAATTTAATCATAATAACCCCATAGGATATTAATCAAATCAACAACCAACTAAATTGAATGATCACAATACTATATAGGTCAAGATCACTACCTAGGGTTAGGATGGAGGATCATATTCTTCAATTTAGACAAAACCACCAACAATTTCCATAAACAAGTGTAATTACATGTTAATCTACTCAATATAACCTAAAGAAATCATCTACAACTCAATTCATAACTCCAATTTCGTAATTGAATGAAACCCATAAGAAAACTCAACTTCTGAAATCTATTTTTGAAGGAACCCTTTGAGGTAAGAGTCTCAAAGGTGAATAGAACCCATACCTTAACTTTTGTCAACAATTTAATGGTGAATTCGTCCCTTTCCAGCCCCCAAACACTAATCCTTGTTAGTCTTCAATGGTGAGTTCATGTAGAGAGAGAAATAAGAGAGAATGAAGAGAGTGTATTTGAGAGTTGTCTTTAGATTAATGAGGGTTGAGAGTATTTATATTGGGTCTTAAACAAAATTAATTAGACTCCCTTAACCCCTAATTAAAACATCTAACCCCCTAACTAATTAACTGATACCTATTTAAATTAGGCAGGAAACTCGATCCTGACAGATGAAACCCCGATCGACGGGCCGTCTGTGAGTCGACGGACAGACCCCCTATCCTGCACTCCGTCATGTTGGTCAGATACTGTGCAGGCGAGGGGCTTCCTCCAATTCAAGGACCGTAGATCCACACACGGACGGTAGCCTGTACCTCTCCACTCCGTCGATGAGTTCAGAGGTTGTGCGGGTGAAGGGGCCTTCTCTACCAGCTTAAGTGTGGGACGATGGTGGCATTGATGCCCTGTCGATCCACACTCAGGCCGTCTTCTATCCTGTCGATGCACACTGCCAGGCAGTGTTGCATCAAACTACAACGGTCCTCCTCAAGGGACCTTGGTTGGTCCTTGGGGAATTGTACCCGAATTTTTAAATAATGAAACAACTAAAACACCTATTAGCTACCTTTCCACCAACTTTCGTACATTTCCAACTCCTAAAAGTTAGTCAAATAGGCTAAGACACACTAACATCCCGTTGAACCAACTTCTTGGACGTCATGGACGTTCTTGGATGTTTTGGTTCTTAAACCTCCTAAATGACCTATATTCACTTAAAATGGACTTAGAAACAGTACTTAGAACTTATCACACCTATGTTAGGCTTTAAAATGTGTCTTGGATTTTGAAGGTGTTACACTTAGTTCCCTTATAGCTTTTGAGAATTTAACTCAACTCTTTACTATTTCTTGACTTGAGACTTGAGTCTTAAAACAAAGTTAAAATGTTTAAATAAGAATCTTCATAACATTTAATAACTTAACTTTGACTTACTTCTTAACTTTAGACTTGACTCTCAACTTCCTTGGCATTGATCTTAACTTTCCTTGAATGGATTATTGATTCAAGGTTGCAATTTGAGTTCCTGGATGATCTAGGTATTTAGAGATCATTTGAAGTGATTAGAATTCATTGGAGGATGTTAGTGTACCTTGGAAGGAATTTAAAGGGCTAAACTATGAAAACTGGACGAAAAATGTCGGGTAGGGCTTACTGGTGCCGCGCTGCGCCAGCCTAAGTTGACTGAGGCCTGATTCTGGCACATTGGTGGCGCGCCGCGCTAGACCTTGGTTTACTGAGCCCAATTCCACCGCAGGACCGTCGCGCCTGCCCTTTCCCAGGTGCGTCTGATGAATTTTTCAACTCGTTTTCCATCTCTAAACTCTCCATAACTTCCTAGATCTTTCACTAAATGATTGGAACCAATGGTACTATCAATAAATATTGAATTCAACTCAAAATAACTCGAAATAACAAGTATCTAAACAACCATGATAGCCAACAATCCAATCAACAAGAAATCAAACATTTTTGAAGAACTTAACTCCTAACATAAAATAAATCCTCAATTTCACTGAACTAAAACAAATTGATGTGTGGGTGAAGTAAACCAACAAAAAATATCCCACATACCTCAAAGGGGTCACCCCCGATGAAATCCACGCAATGAATTCTTTGCGTTCTTGCATCTTCTTCTCCCTTCTCCTCTTTTCTCCATTCTTTCAAAGCCCTAACTTATTTTTTAATTGTGAAAACTGATTGGGATCAGCTTAGACCCTAACTTCTTACCCTTAAAAGGAAATTAATAATTGATTTAGGAAAAGACCACAACACCCTTAACAAATCTAGATATGGAACTTTCCCTGCTCAACATCCCAACTTCCGAAAGTCATATCTCCCTCGTACGACTTTGTAAATTCACAAATTTGGCGTCGTTGGAAAGTTGTTTCGACGAGCTTTCCATCCATATAAAGAAATCACCTAAACACTTCTTGATCTGGGAATTATGGCCATTTTAATATGACCAAAACTCACTTTTGAAATCTAGAAATTTTCCAGATTTGCTTACTTATTTCCAAATTTGATTATTCTTGTTTTTCTTAGCTTAACCTTAGTTTATCTAGAACACGAGATGTTACACTGGGCAACTTCAAGAAAAAAGATGTGAACTGAATATCGAAGGTGGAGTTTGTAAGATACGAGATCCTCCTTTAGGGTTAATTGCCTAGGTTAGCATGTCATTAAATCGATTGTTTCCTTTATATATTCACGACTCCATAAAATTTTGTCTTTCCGCAAAAGTGAAAGAAGATGCCTGGAAGTGGCATTTTGGTTAGGACATTTAAATTTTGAGAGCTTGAAGTTTTTAAAGCAAAAATAATTGGTATTGGGTCTTTCAAAGATTGAATCTCCAAATGAATTCTTTGAAGATTGTGTTGTTAGCAAGCAACAACTTGAACCATTTCCAGCAAGCAAGTCGCGGAGAGCAAAAATGGTGCTAGAGCTGGTGCACTCGGATATATGTGGTCCAATATCCTACATCTAATGGAGATAAACACTAGTTTATTAGCTTCATTATTTACTAGAGCAGAAATACATGGGTTATTATTTCCTAGAAGAAAAATCTGATATGAAGTTTGAAGTCTTTCTGAAAATGTTCTTGTTTGTCTAATTAAGTGCTTGCATACTGATCGGGGTGGCGAATAGACCTCACAAGAATTTGTAGAATTTTCTGAGAAGCCTGGAATTAAGAGGCAAATTACAGATGCCTACACACCTCAACAGAATGGTGTGTGTGAAAGGAAAAGTCGCACAATTCTTGAGATAGTGCGTAGTCTTTTGAAGAGAAGTGGTTTACCAAGGGACTTTTGGGCAGAAGCTGTTTGTCTAAGCATTCATACATTGAATAGATGCCCAACCAACTCTATTCAAAATATGACACCTCATGAAGCTTGGAGTAGGCGTAAAACCAAATATTGAGTATTTTGGAATTTTCAGGTGTATAACATATGCACATATTGCTGATGCTATTATGAAGAAGTTGTATGATAAAGTTCAGAGATGCATTTTCCTTGGTTCTAGAAACAAATAAAAGCTTATCACTTACTCAATCTTATTACAAAGAAAATTGTTATTAGTCTATTTTTATGAAGAAGAAACTTTGAATTGGAGCAGTAAAAGTTCGCTTCAACATATTCCATTTTCATATTGAAGAAGAAGAGAAAGAACCTTAACAACCATTAGGAATTAGAGGCTATGTTTAGGGCATGTACGGTTGATTTCAAACGTAATTAGGATGTGCACTTTGTTAGGTAGTGGAGCCTGATTAATTTTAGGCTTTCCTATTTATTCTCTATTTTAGGCTTTCCTATTTATTCTCTATTTATTATCTGTAACAAAAAATACTCTGATTTATTAATATAAATATACCTCACCGCTGTGGAAGTTTACTCACGGGGTGTTACCACGAAATATTGGGTTTTCTCTTTCTCTCTCTAGATCTCTTATCTCTTTCTCTTAAAAGTTCTTGTGTTCTTCATTCATCTAGTGTGTGTGCGTGAATTCGATCCTAACAACTGGTATCAGAGCTAAGGAGATTCAACACTATCACTGAAGATAGTTCGAAGCTTGGAATCGAGAAGTTTGATGGATCCGATTTCAGTTTCTGGAAGATGCAGATTGAAGATTATCTGTACCAGAAAGATCTTCACGAACCGTTGACCGGGGTGAAGCCAGAATCCATGACGGAGGAGAAGTGAAAACTCAAGGATCGCCAGGCTCTAGGGTTGATCTGGTTGACTTTGTCAAGAAATGTGGCGTTCAACATCGTGAAGGAGAAGACTACGTCCGGTCTGTTGAAGGCACTGTCAAACATGTATGAAAAACCATCGGCTATGAACAAGGTATATTTGATGCGTAGATTGTTCAATTTACAGATGTCTGAGAATGGATCCGTTTCTGATCATATAAACGAGTTCAATATGATTGTGAGTCAACTCAATTCTGTGGATATTAATTTCGAAGATGAAATTAAGGCGTTGATTTTGATGTCATCTCTGCCCGAGTCTTGGGATACTGTTGTTGCTGTGATTAGCAGTTCCCGTGGATCTGAGAAACAGAAGTTTGATGAAATCCGTGATGTTGTTCTTAGCGAAAGTACTCACAAACGAGAAGTGGGATATTCATCGGGCAGTGCTCTCAGCGTTGATCGAAGGGGGAGAAGTAAGACGAAAGGCCAAAATCAACATGGTCGATCAAAATCAAAGAATCGAGGAAAATCCCTGAACAGATCAAACGTGACTTGTTGGAACTGTGGAGAAAAAGGGCACTTTCGGACGAACTGTACAAAGCCAAAGAAGAAACAGAATCAGAAATTTGGAGATGACAATGATTCTGTAAATTCAGCAGAGGACATTGGGGATGCTCTAATCCTTAGTGTGAACAGCCCGGTTGAATCATGGATTTTGGATTCTGGTGCATCTTTCCATTCGTCTCCAAGCAAGGAGTTGTTCCAAAACTTCAAATCTGGAAATTTTGGAAAAGTATATCTTGCTGACAATAAAGCCTTAGAGATTGAAGGAAAGGGGGATGTTTGCATAAAGACCACCTCGGGAAACCAGTGGACATTGGAGGATGTCACATATATATCTGGGATCAAGAAAAATCTGATCTCTGTTGGTCAGTTGGATAGCACGAGATATGCAACAGAGTTTGGGAAAGGTTCGTGAAAGATCGTGAAAGGTGCTATGGTAGTAGCTCGTGGCACCAAATCTGGAACCTAGTACACCACTGCAGGGTGTATGAACATGGCCGTTGTTGCTGAAGGTGCTTCCGGTTCATGTCTGTGGCACAACAGACTTGGACACATGCGTGCTGAAGGAATGAAGATGCTGGTTGCAAAAGGAGCATTAGAAGGTCTGAAGTCTGTTGATATGGTTCTTTGTGAGAGCTGTGTTATGGGCAAACAGAAAAGAGTAAGCTTCACAAAGATTCCTAGAGAGCCAAAGAAAGTGCAGTTGGAAATGGTCCATCCAGATGTTTGGGGACCATCTCCAGTATCATCACTTGGAGGATCCAGATTTTATGTTACCTTCATTGATGATTTCAGCAGGAAGGTATGGGTTCACTTCTTGAAGCATAAGTCAGATGTGTGTGCAACTTTCAAGAAGTGGAAAGCTGAAGTTGAGAATCAGATCGGTTTGAAAGTCAAATGCCTAAGGTCTGACAATGGAGGAGAGTATGACAAATCAGAGTTCAAGGCATTCTGTGCAGCTGAGGGAATCAGATTGATGAGAACAGTTCCTGGTAAGGCAAGGCAGAATGGAATTGCTGAGAGGATGAACAGAACATTGAATGAGCGTGCAAGGAGTATGAGGATACACTGTGGGCTGCCCAAAACACTTTGGGCGGATGCTGTGAGCACAGCTGCATACTTGATCAACAGGGGACCATCAGTTCCTTTAGGGTTCAAGATTCCAGAGGAGGTGTGGACAGGAAAAGAACTCAAGTACTCACACTTGAGGACTTTTGGTTGCACTACTTATGTTCATGTTGATCCAGAAAAGAGAGACAAGCTTGATGCCAAGGCTGTGAAGTGTTACTTCATAGGCTATGGTTCTGATTTGTTTGGTTACAGGTTTTGGGATGACAAGAACAGAAAGATCCTGAGACATTGTGACGTGACATTTGATGAGTCTGTCCTGTACAAGGACAGAGAGCAGAAGGTTCTAGAGATTACAAAGCAAGTGGGAGTTGAGGTTGAGTTGGAGAAGAGTAACCCCAGAGATGTCGAAGCAGATACTCAACCAACTCCTACTGAAGAATCTGAAGTGGAGCAAGTTACACCTGAGCAGGTGTTAAGGAGATCATCCAGAACCATCAGGGCACCAGATAGGTATTCACCTTCATTACACTATCTATTGCTGACTGATGAGGGGGAACCAGAGTCTTTTGATGAGGCCCTACAGGTGGAGGATTCGATCAAGTGGGAGCAAGCCATGGATGATGAGATGAGGTCACTTGAGAAGAACGACACATGGGTGTTGACTGAGTTACCTGCAGGGAAGAGAGCTTTGCTGAACAAGTGGGTGTTCAGAATCAAGACTGAACCAGATGGCAAAAGAAGGTTCAAGGCTCGTTTAGTGGTTAAAGGATATTCACAAAGGAAAGGTATTGATTATGCTGAAATATTCTCTCCTGTTGTGAAGTTAACCTCTATTCGAATTCTGTTGAGTATTGTTGCATCGGAGAATTTGCATCTAGAGCAAATGGATGTAAAAACAGCGTTTTTACATGGAGATCTGGACAAAGAGATCTATATGCAGCAACCGGAAGGATTTGTGGTTCCAGGCAAGGAACACATGGTGTGCAAGCTCACCAGGAGCTTGTATGGACTAAAGCAAGCACCAAGGCAGTGGTACAAGAAGTTTGACTCCTTCATGACCAAGAGTGGATTCTGCAAAGCTGAAAAGGATCCTTGTTGTTACTTCAAGAAATACACTGATTCATATGTCTTTCTACTCTTGTATGTGGATGATATGTTGATTGCAGGATCTAGTATGAGGGAGATTAACAATCTGAAGACAAGGTTGTCTGCAGCGTTTGAGATGAAAGATTTGGGTCCAGCAAAGCAGATTTTGGGGATGAAGATTTCTCGGGATAGATCTGCTGGCACTTTAAATCTATCTCAGGAGTTGTACATTGAGAAGGTGCTGAGCAGATTCAGGGTTAATGATGCTAAACCCAGGACTACTCCATTGGAAAATCACTTTAAATTGTCAAAGGAGCAGTCACCCAAGACTGCCGAGGAGCGTGATCACATGGCACTTGTTCCATATGCTTCAGCAGTTGGTAGTTTGATGTATGCTATGGTCTGCACTAGACCTGATATAGCACATGCAGTGGGAGTTGTTAGCAGGTACATGGCGAACCCTGGGAAAGAGCATTGGGAAGCTGTGAAGTGGCTTCTGAGATATCTGAGAGGTACATCCAGTACTTCACTTTGTTTTGGCAAAGGCAAGGTGACTCTACAGGGTTTTGTGGATGCTGATCTTGGTGGGGATGTTGACTCGAGCAAGAGTACATCCGGGTACATTTACACCATAGGTGGAACAGCAGTGAGTTGGATGTCCAGGCTTCAGAAGTGTGTTTCTCTTTCATCTACTGAAGCTGAGTATGTGGCAATAGCTGAAGCTGGGAAAGAGATGATATGGCTGGCAGATTATCTTGAGGAATTGGGCAAGAAGCAGAGCGAGAAGATTCTTTACTCAGATAGCCAGAGTGCCATACAGTTGGTGAAAAATCCAGTCTATCATTCGAAGACAAAGCACATCAGAAGGCGATACCATTTCACTCGCAGGGCAGTGGAGGATGGTGATATGTGCTTGGAGAAGATAGAGGGTGCAAAGAACCTGTCAGACATGTTGACGAAATGTGTTGATGTTGGAAAACTGAGGTTATGTAAAACCTCGGTTGGTCTTCTGTAGTTGTTGCTACAGATGTTGCGGTGTGGTAAAGATGTTGATGATGAAGAGATTTTTTTTTGAGAATGTATTTTTTGGATGACTGAGTCAGTCTCCAAGTGGGAGAATTGTTAGGTAGTGGAGCCTGATTAATTTTAGGCTTTCCTATTTATTCTCTATTTTAGGCTTTCCTATTTATTCTCTGTAACAAAAAATACTCTGATTTATTAATATAAATATAACTCACCTCCGTGGAAGTTTACTCACGGGGTGTTACCACGAAATATTGGTTTTCTCTTTCTCTCTCTAGATCTCTCATCTCTTTCTCTTGAAAGTTCTTGTGTTCTTCATTCATCTAGTGTGTCTGCGTGAATTCGATCCTAACACACTTACCTCTCATAGAGTTCTTACAACAATAGATATTACTGCAGTATTCAGATGACTCCTTATGAGGATCTTTATGGGAGAATATATAGATCTCCTATTGGTTGGTTTGAGATAGGTGAAGCTGAGCTGATAGGACTAGATCTGGTTCATCAAGCCATGAAGAAAGGGAATATTATTTTGGAAAGGTTAAAGACAATGCAAAGCTGTTAAAAATATTATACAAATGTTAGGAGAAGAGACTTAGATTTTGAGGTGGATGATTGGGATTACTTCAATGTTTCACCCATGAAGAGTGTTATGAGATTTGGTAAGAAGAAAAAACTTCATCTATAGTATATTGGTCTTTACCAAATATCCGAGAGATTTGGCAAGGTGGCTTATGAAACAGAGTTGTTGTCATAGTTTGAAACATTCAATCCAGTATTTCACATTTCTATGTTGAAGAAGTGTAAGGACGATTATTTACTATAGGTATTAAAGACAACATATCTTGTGAGGAGGTGCCTGTTCAGATTCTTGATCATCAGTTTTGCAAGATGAGACCCAAGGTACTTGCATTAGTCAAGGTCTTATAGAGAAAGAAACTTAGGAGGCTGGTGAGGATATGAAGAAGAGATACCGCATCTCTTCCCTTGCAGAGAAACTCCAAATCACGGTACTAATCCTTTATAAAGTACTGTTTAAGTTTATATGCTGAGTTATGGGAATTTCATGTTGTGTACTTGAGTTGGGGTTGTTAGATGCTTCCCATTTCCCTTTTGGCTTTGTGTGCTCTCATTTGACGATGAATGTTCTCAAGTGGGGATATTGTAATAACTCATACTTTGTAAAGTCAACTAGAGATTCATACAAATTAAACTTCAGTATTTAGTTTTTGGTTAACTTTAAACTACCATAACTTTCAGCACATGAAGATTTCAGTGGCCTATGAGGTATCAAAATGAATTTATTTGAGTCCTCGCAACGCCACAAGGTTTGCAAAATTCTAAGTCCGGATAAAGGATTATGCCCATTCAACTCCAGCCTTTCTAATTTGCCATTTCATCCATTTTAAGGAGGGGTATTTTTGTCTTTTCCTAACCCTACTAGGACTAAACATTTTTCTCACCAAAATAGGGTTCTAACTAATTGAGGTCAGTTTCATTCATTCTTGAGGTCAGTTTCATCATTCTTAAACGCTTAGGGTTGAGAGAAGCGTTTCAAAGGAGAAAAAGAGAAGGTTTCAAGCATTCATTCAAGATTTACGGATGGTCAAGAACTTAGTTATTTTGAGATATGTAATATTTTTATAGTGTTGGGATTGTTCTCCCTCACATCAATCATATAAACTGTTACATTTAATAGAGAAAAAACATTTATTACTAAATGAGTTTACAAGTTAAGAGGAGTTTTAGAGTATTACCTTTTTAAGAGGATCTTTTAATTAATTACCTCAAATTGAGAAAGAGTTATGTTTTAAAATATTTGAGCTTAAGTTTTATATATATATATATATATATA
>NC_028646.1:4865860-4899419 GCF_001406875.1 Solanum pennellii
TATATATATATTATTGGGAGTAGTATTCAGCATCGATATGGGTATGAGTTCAGACAAATCAAAATCCTCATAAACCATGTATGCTAACATGGGTAGAGGGTCATACTTTTTAGATGAAACCTTATTGATTTTAAGCATAACATAGTGAATCCACTTAGTTGAGGTGTTCTACACCCCGACAAGGTATAGGACAATTGTGGCAACGTGGCGAGACGATGTATCATCACGTAGCTCATAATGATGGTTATCAGTTAGAGAATCTCCCAAATAAGAGTAAAGAGTTTATTATTGTATTTTTGTACATATTGAGTTGATACTTATAGTTTTAAGCAACTGCAAACAATGCATATTTTATTGTTTCTTTCATATTTGATTTGAGATTAGGTGACTATAGCTTCCTAGAGTATCCGTTCAGTTATCTACTACTTTCAGTTTTCCATACATGCTCCTACATTCAATGTACTTACATCATTCGACCTGCATCTTTTCATATGCAGATATAGCTGTTTAGGATCATCAATAGATGCTTCCTTGATTCCATTGCATTTCATCTAGCTTTGGTGAGCCTTCTTGCTTTCGGAGGGCTTCACATTATGATGTTGTTCTTATTAGGTTGTCGGAGGTCTTGTCCTGACATCCATCGTATTATTTAGAGGCTTCATAGACAATAATAGTTGAGGAGTCTATTTCATGTATTCCATTGTTGATGTTTAAAGATTGGAGTTGAACAGCTATGTTTATTTGAAATTATTGTTTTGAGTTAAACTACTTTATTAATGAGATTTTATGAGTTAATCATTTAAATTGAGTTCCTATGTTAGTGAGCCAGGCGAAGGGTTTACTTGGGGACCAGTAATGTTTTTCGAGTGCTTGCCACATCGAGGGTGTAGGGTCGGGGCGTGATATCTGCTCGCTTTAGATGTCTTATAAGATTCTATTTATAGTTTCTATTTGGGTAGGTGTTTGATGTCGATATTTATTCGGAAAATTATTCTACTATCTCAAAAAATAGTTATTGATCATACTATTATCTATATTCATTCCTTCATATCTTATTAATGACTTTTATTGTTTTTTTATTATTATTATTCAAAGGAATTTTTCACGTCTTTAATTATTCTATAACCTCTTCATTCATAATAATTTATAGACGTTAGAGGAAAATGTTTCAACCATTGAATATGTATTAATGGCTTTGTCTGTTTCCCATCATTTAGAGTGAGAAATGGTTTGACCATTGAATTAATTACATTAATACTTGTCACTGATTTTCTTATGACCGCTGTAGGTTCCCCCAACAAATATAGTCTTCTTCTACAACTTGAGAAGTCGAAGAATATATATCTCTTAGAGAAATCTGTCATCACATATTATATTGTGTTGGGGTTGAGTTTAAAAGAATCTTGGTTAGTTTCTGATTCTTAGTTATATACTAGAAGTTTTTGTTGAATTTGGTGTATAAATATATGCCAAGTGAAATATTTTTGAAAAAACTATGCAAATATATATATATATATATANNNTATATATATATATATATATATATATATACATATATATGTATACACACACACACATACATACATACTAGTTAATTTCTTAACACTGAGGCAATTTGATTAAATTACCATTTGTAACTAAATTACAACTATAATTATGTGTCCCACATAAAAAATTTATATAATTCAGCCCCTAATTGTATAAATTCCAAATTTATATATTTCGGTTCCTAATTGTAGAAATCCAAAATTTTCCTAATTGTATAAGTCCAAAATTTATATATGCTTACCCTAGTTTGTATATAATTATCTTGTTGATACATTTGATTCGTATAAGTCATAAAAAAAATCGTAAATCTATACATACACAATTTGTACTTACCCTATTTGTATATTGACAAGCGAATTATACAAACTGAAATACTCATACCAAACAAAACTATAGTTATAGAGAGTAATTAAGAAAACTTTAGCTAAGGAGGCTTATTAAGTTTAATCTTTTTGATATTTATGGAATTTCCACAATATTTTTATAGTATAGTGTCCTTGACAGTCTCAAGCTTTGAGGACTTCCTTTCAATGTTTGTTATAAAGATTTTTTCGTAAGATTTCCAATAATATTTTAATTCTAGCATTCCCTAAATGCTATTATGAAATGTGGATAATATCAGAAAGCTTGAGGAGGAAGAATTTAATATTATTTTGTCTCTTGGGATTGCTTTTAGTAAAAGATTCAAATAAAATTTAACATATTTCAACATGCCATTAGGTTCAATCGTTTATTACCTTTTAAAAATAAACAACAATATAGTAAGATAATATTGAAGACAATTATATGCAAGTTCTTAGGGTTTTTTTTACCAAAAATGCAAAAGTGTGTCATTTTCATTTTCATCACCATTGATAGATTTAGGTATTTAGTTTCTTGGGAGAGTTGGAAAAAATAGTTACTCTCAAACTTATTTGAATATTTAGACACAAAGCTTTAAAAATTTGACATTTAGACAAGGTCAATTATTCTTTTAAAACATACAAAACCTACTCTCAATTTTTAATAATACATTTTTGGTACCTATTCATCGAACAAATGATGAATTTCTATATTATTCGTTTATGGGAAAAGGGTCAAAATTACCCTCCAACTTTAGTTTATTAGTTTATTATAATCCTGCCGTTAAAACAAAGTTATTTACACCCTCGTCATTACTAATTTCACCATTTATACCCCTTAATTGACGAAAAACCCCAAACCGACTCAAATTAACCCGAATTCAAAAAAAAAGACCCATTTTCATTTTGCCCAATGCCCCGAACCCTCTATATTTTAATTTGTATTACCCATTCCCCTTCACCATCAATTACCGACGAGGTTATCATCTCAAACTTCTCTCAGCGTAAGGACACCATGTTTGGGGCTTTCTTCCACCCTAGATAACAGAGACGACTGTGAAAATGGTTATTCCATTACGAAATCGAAATCTTTGCATTTTTCCCTCATGCTTTTCATTGTTGAATCTTTAGAGAAATCACAACAGGAATCTATATACGCCTTATTATGTATACTATGATCTGCAGTGGCATTGCTACTCAACTGGGTTTTCGAAGAAAAGAGCTCAATTTCTTTATAGATTGGGGCTTTCTCTGATATTCGCTTTGATGACAACTTATGTACCATCAGTTGCATTCATAACTTGAGAACCCATATTAGAAACACTGGCTATTGGAGTTTCTTTCAATAAATTTTGACGTTCTTCTATTGGGTGTGAAGGAGGGCTAGCACGATGAAGATGATGAACTGGAGACATAGATTCGAAAGACCTCAACTTTTCCATTGAAACAGGAAAAAAAAAAGAAAGGCCAGTACAAAATAGAATCATAAACAAATGAATATTTTAATACGGAAATGGCCGTGAGATTAACAGAGTGACAGAGAGAGATTAACGCAGTTGATTATTTATGTGTGAATAAAGAAGTGAGTTTTCTGGTAGATACAAGAGAGAAAAAGTTTGCAACTTTAAAAATTAGAACGAAACAGAAGGGAATGGAGCTTGTGTTCCATTAATAGAGGAATCAGATGGATGAATAAGACGTACAATTGGTAAGTAAAAGGGAAATGGGTAATACCGATTAAAAGGTAAAAGAGGTCGGGGAATTGATTAAAATGGAAAATGGGTCTTTTTTCAAATTTGGGTTTATTTGAGTCAATTTGGGGTTTTCCGTCAATTGAGGGGTATAATTGGTGAAATTAGTAACGGCGAGGGTATTAATAACTTTATTTTAACGGAGGGGTATAATAAACTAGTAAACTAAAGTTGGAGGGTAATTTTGACCATTTTCCCTTAATTTTTTCTTTTTTTTTTAAAATGACTAAATTGAGAAAAGCTTTGCAAGAAGAAACCCAAAAATGCTCCCATTATGAAACTGATAAACACCATTACCTCATCATCTTATAGAAAACTAAAATAACCACCATTGCCTCATAGGATGGTTTTAAATCCTAGCATATAGGTTTGAGATGTCACAATAAACAAAATAATTGCTATCTCAGCTATAATTCATATATAAAAAGAGACAAAAATTAAAACTCTTATCTAATAAACATCAACCACATGTGGGATAAAATCTCCTCAGTTGTATATGCAAACAATTCACCTTCACATACCAAAATGGAAACACCTCAATGTCAGGATAAAGGCATTTGGAAAAACAAATTAAAGAAAACAAAACCCAAATATTGGATCTTTTTGTCAAGCAATTTCAGATCTCCCCAATATTCGGTTTTTCTTTCTTTAGTTTGTTTTACCTAGTGCCTTTTTCATGTTGTCGAGTGTCTGCTTTTTGATCTATGAAGGTGAACTATTTGCACATACAACTGGAGGAGATTTTATGCCATGTGCTAACTGTTCATATTAGAGAGGTAACATCGTGTGTTTTCGTTAGAGCTAAGGGGCTTTGAGTGAAGAAGGTGGTTCAAGGTAATTCCAATAATGGTTATGGTGTTTTGTCAGTGGTGTTGTTTTGGGAAAGGAATAGTTTTTCCTCTTTCTCTAGTTAACATTTGTTATCTTTTCTAGAAAAAAATGATAAAATGTTGGGGTTCTCACTCTAGGTGTCTTATAGGATTTATTTAAAGTTTCTATTAGGTGTAGGATTTAATGTCTGTAATTATTAAAAAATATTTTAGTATCTCAAGAAGAAGTATTAACCATATTACTGTCTAGATTCATTCACTGATATCTCATTAATGGATTTTAATGTATTTGTTAAAATTAAAAAACATTTATCATGTCTTTAATTATTCTTTGACCATTCATTCTTAATGTAATTTATAGGAGTTGGAGGGAAATGTTTCAACCATTGAATGTATATTACTATCTTTTTCTATTTTCCATCATTTAGAGTGACAAATGGTTTGACCATTGAATAAGTTACATTAATCCTTGTCATATATTTTCTTATTACGGTTGGATGCTTTAGTCAAAGGCATTTATCATGTGTTTAATTATTCTTTGACCTCTTCATTCCTAATAATTTATAGACGTTGTAATAAAATATTTCAAACCGTTTAATGTCTATTAATGGCTTTGTTTGTTTACCATCATTAGAGTGACAAATGGTTTGACCATTGAGATAATTACATCAATCCTTGTTGTTGGTTTTTTTATTATCATTGTGTGGTTTTTTCCCTATAAATCTAGTTTTCTTCTACAACTTGATAAGTAGAAGAATATATATCTCTTTGAGAAATCTGTCATCGTATATTTTTTTGTGCTGGGTTGAGTATCAAAGAATCCTTATTACTTTATGATTCTTAGTTATATACTAGAAGCGCTTGTTGAATTCGAGGTAAAATCTATATCGGTGAAATATCTTTGGAGAAATTACGTGGATACAAAAACATATACTATTTAATTTGTTAACATAGAGACAATTTAATTAAATTTCTATTTGCAACTAACTTACAATCATAATTATGTGTCCCACATACAAAACTTACATAATTCAACTCCTAATTGTATAAATTTCAAATATATTGTCACGCCCCTAACTAGAAAAGGGGTGGACATCAAGGATATACTGAAGCACCTGCTAATTATCTGTACTAGTCTCATGCAAAAACTGTAGACTCATATGCAACTGAACTTATATGAAGACACATACTAAAATATAGATATAACAAAAGGGCCCGCGGGGTTACTTTACAACAGAAACAATACAAAGTCTAAGAAGCCTCTAAAGAGTATGCATCTAAGAATCTGATAACTAGTCGGGACAGGCCCCAACATACCCATTATGTACGTTCATAGCAAAATATAGGCCTTAAATATCTGATAGCTCCAAGTAGAGATAGAGCTTACCAACTGCTAATTGGAAGTCTCTGGTCTATTGTAAATGCTTGTTGTCCTGAGTACCTGAGATGGTAGAGATAGAAATGAAGCGCCATATAATAGACGTCAGTACATATAAAACATGTATTGGTATGTAGAGTAGACTGAATAATAAGTAGACATGTAAGAGCGCTAAAATGAGTCAAATATCAAGATAGGCAAATCTGACCATATTTATGCAGGAGATATAATCCATAACTTGAATTGTGACCAAGCTCAAGGGTCTTCACCTAACATTTCATTGCTTATTCATTTATATCTATAAAATCCCTCTAATTTTCCTAAGTGAGATCTTTACTTCATTATATAACTTCTTTACTCTTTTTAATAGTAACTGCTAAGGAATCATGTGATGGCCTACCGGCAACGATTAGTGAACCCTGTATGGCATATGAAGCCCAATGTCACGACCACGAGTAAAATCTCATAGTGTGGGTAACGAGATCTATCAAGGCACACCCCCAGGGCTCCTTTATGGTCTGCTTGCAGGCCTGTATTTCCACAATGGGAAATTCTAGTTGACTCCATCTGAATTATGTGCACAGAGTAACGTCACACGTACTAGCCCTTATTATACCCACCCACGCTATAGAGTAGTCTATAATCTCAACTGCATGTAAATACTTATAATAGTTAATTCATCAATCATATAGCTAGTGATACAATTTGTGATTACTTCTTTATCCTTAGAATCATATATCTTGTGACCTATACACTTACGACCAGCCTATATCTAATTGATTCCTTTGAATATATGCAACACCCACTAGCTTCTAAGAGTTCCAACTGTAGACACATATAGTTATTGAAACATATTGCTTCCTTGAAGAGTACTATAACTCTATCGGTTTAGTACTCAAACATGAGACGGTTTATAAAATAGGATAACTTTCTTTCAAGTATCATAGAATCTCTAATGACATTTATCATAAGAACATTAAAGTTTCAGTCGTGCCTTAAGGGTGAAAGAGGTTTTAACTTTACATACCTTGCTTTGGGATTTACTATCTTACGTCGTCCAACTTCTTTGCTGACAACTTTATCTGTAACATAACACCCTAAAAGGATACTATAGAAACTAATCAAGGATCACAACAATGCCGAAAATAGAATAATAGTTCACAAGCGACGGTCTCAACAATTCATATAGATGAATGGCGTATAGTTATACTCTTCTCCTTCTCTACTTTCCAAGTAGGCTTATGACTTATTTATGTGTTAAGTATTACTCCCCAATCTTTTGACCAAAAAGAACCAACCCCCTTAATCACCCACAATTAACATAACAAGTAGACTCAAGGCCTCTGAACACCATCCCACGTGTTCCTTGTTAACGACATCAAATTCCTCTAAAAGCTCATAGCTTAAGATGGTATAGAACTAATTCCATAAACTAAAATAATAGGATCTCATATACCTTACTACAACATATTCTTAGCAATTTAGGCGTTTCATCAACACTTGGTGAGCGACAATGTTTCAAGAACTATAAGTGCCCCAATGCAATACTATTTATCCCTTATTTGGTCAAACAACAACCAACACAGTCTCCGACAAAATTCCTCCTCACTAAAACATCAACTACCATGGGTAAAACATCGACTCACGACATCCTATCACTGTCCTGTGAGTCTTACCCACAAATTATACTTAAAGCATTCTTGGAATACTATTTATGGAGATAAAATAGGAGTCATGCCTATATATCCAAGAAACGTAGCCCCTGCCCTTTGTATTCTTCAATAACAATACTTTTTCCTTCAATAAACCATTTAACTAAGTATATATATAGGTATATGGAGGGAAAGACACTTGATTCTTGAAGAAACCAACTTATGTTTAAGATTTGGAGGAGGAAATGAGAAAAACTTGAAAAAATAACTAGAACATTCCTTACACGTTCTTGAGTATATTAGAAAGGATATCCCAAACTTCTACTCCCTCCGTTTCAAAAAGAATGTTCCTATTTCCTTTTAAGTTGTTTAAAAAAGAATGACCCCTTTCCTTTTTTGGCAACACTTTAACTTTAACTTTTCACGTGGCATGTTTAAAACCATAAGCTTAAAGGACATTTTGGTACATTTGACATAACTTTAATTAAGAACCACAAGATTAAAAAGTCTTCTTTGTTTTCTTAAACTCCGTTGCAAGTCAAACTAGGCCATATTTTTTGAAATGGAGGGAGTAATATATAAAACAACAAGTTTGCCGAATTACTCTAAAATGTCACATGTCCGACAATGATTGGGTAGTGCGTTTGTGGTAGAATGAACATAACTTTTTAATCCAATATTGTTTCAACGAGTGGTTTGTTTTGATACAAACTATACTCAAATAACTTTAATGTTATATGTTGTAGGTCCTCTAACTCCTTATATATTAGGAGATATGCTTGTTCAAAGTCAGCTGAGAAAAGAGATCACTTGTAGGATTCCTCCACAATGAACCTTTAAACTTGAACCTTTTCTTTATTGATCTCTTTGGCCTAAAACTTTTGTTTATGTCACGACCCAAGTCTACACGCTCGATGTGGCCGACACTCAAAAACCATTGTTGGTGCCCAAGCTAACCCTCATCCTGTCTGACTAGAAGCGGAAAACTAACTTAAGCATGCAAAATCTTAAAATAGAATAAAATTCATGAAACTGAAATACAAAACTTTAACTCAAAAGAAAACTCTGAATAATATATTATATTCAATTCGCCATAAAATAGACAATTATGTTTTGAAAACATTTAGTAAAATAAATAAATAATACAAACTTCTTAACTAAACTAACTATCTATGAAGCCTCTAACTGATAAAGATGGAAGTCAGGACAAGTCCACGATATCCCGGCTAAACGGAAAAGTAAAGGAAATCCTCCGGTAGCAAGGAGGTTCACCATAGTTAACTCAAACTCCTAGATGTATCAAAGAATCTCCTGTTGAAGATCCTAATACCTATGTCTACATCATGAGAAGATGCAGGCCAATTGGCTAAGTACGTGGAATGTAGGAGCATGTAAGGGGAATTCTAAAGAATAACATAAGCTTGGAAACTTGAATAAAAAGGAAACATACCTACCTCTTTCAAACTCACTCAACTCAACTCAACTTAAGAATAATATACTCAACTAAAGGATTAGATTAGATACTAAACTTCAAAGGTATGATACTCGACTAAATGAAGCACAAACTTAACTCAAGATACTCAACTTAAGATAACTCCTGATACTCCACTAAACTCATTTCAATATAATATAGTTTAAAACAAGTGCAATATAAAGAAGTTGTTTTAAAAACATGATTTCAAATCTGTGTATATAACAAGGACACAACATAACTCTGAAATGTATGTGAAAATACAATTAACTACTGTATATTAAAATACAATAACTTCTGTGCGAGTTTATTTAACCGACAACCATCACATAAGAGCTATAGTGATGATACATCATCTACCTCACGCTGCCAGCGCATCCTATACACGACAAAAGGTATAGGTTCTGAACTGCCTGATGCATCCACAAGTCTACTGTGAAAAGGGTTCATCTAAAAAGCATGACCCCCTTCTACCCATGGTGGCTACATGGTTTATGGGAGCTGTGAGTTTTTTTAACTCTCCCCCATATCGGTGCTCAATACTACTCCCAAAATATACTTGCTCTTATGTTTTAAAATATACTAATTATGTGGTTTGAGATTAGTGCTCAAAATACTTAGATCAAAGGTTTTTCTGGGAATATAAATTTTCCTACTTTGCTTTATTTAGAAGCTATTTCTCTTTAATTGAAAACAAGCCCGAATTCTCTTTGGAAATCTCAGTTTCCGTTCTTATCTAAATGTGAAAACATTTTTAATATCTTTGGGATTAATCCCCATATACTTGTTTGAAGAACTGGCTTCAATCTTTACTCTTTACTCAACTTGAACTTTAAGTCTTTAATACATAGTGAAAACATATGTGAAAGATTTTTGAAAACTTTATAAACTTTACTTTGACTTGCTCTTAACTTCTAGACTTGACTCTTAACTTTCCTTGAATTGAAGTGTGGATTCAAGGTTCATGATATCATGTTTATGGATGATTTCATGATTTTCAACTTGGAGGGTTCATGCGGAATTATGAGCATGAACTACTTAACTCGAGAACTCAAAAGTACTTCCCATCTCAAGACTGTTCGACTTATAGGGTTCATGAGCAATTATGGGCATGAATTTGACTCGAAGTTCTAAGTAACTAGATCGAACTCATGTATAAAAATCTTCTCATTCTCTTACTTACTTTCTGAAAACTAAGTTCAAATAAATAACTTGCCTCAAAGGATTCACAATTGAACTCAAAAGGCTTTCTTAAACTCTTCTTAACTCTCTCTTAAATGTGAATTATGAATTCAAGAGTTTTGGTTCATAATATGGAAAATCTCATGATGGCAATATAGACTCATGAATACATTCTCTTCATTTTAATACTCACTTGCTCGATTCTTGAAACAAGTTACTAGAAATTGTAGAAGGCTCCTCAAAAGGGCTCAAAGGGACTCTCTCCAAAAGGTCCAGAAGAACTCTCAAAACTTAATACTAACTTTACCTTGAATTTGAATTATTATTTCAAGGTTATGATTCATGTTATGAATGATTTCTAAGTGTTTAAAAGTATTTTAAAGTGTTTAGAATCAAAAGGTGTGAAGCTACACTTTAAATAAGCTAAAATGGGGCAACTAACGGAAAAAAGGAGTGGGGGCAGGCGACCCTTGTGCTTTACGATTGCGGGGCGCCAGCCCCTAACATTAGAGGCTTCCTTTGGGCGCACTGCAGGCGCGCCGCCCCATCCCCTTGGGCGCATCTGGGGCGCGCTGCGCCAGCATCTCCCTAGGCATGCTTTCGGCGAATTTCGCCACTCTTGTTTTGACCCTAATTCGCTTTTATTTGATTTTTTTTCTCAAGTTCTCCTTAGATTCAATTAACCAACCTAAGTAAACACTAATAAACTCCAAAAAAAAAACTCCAAACAATCACATTAACCTCAAGAACTCATCAAAACACCAACAAGACAAGACTTATAATGAATCTCAAGAACACCTATCAGGAACTTAAATTCTTCAACTTTTTGAAAATAAAATAACCCTGAAAGTAACATCTTTGGCGTGTGGGTGAATAAACCCAACAATATTGAAGCTTACATACCTCTTAGGGATTAAACCCATGGCGAAAATCTGCAACTAAACTCAAGAACGTCAACGAACGCCTTCATCCTTTCCTCTTTTCTCCTTTTTTCCTTCTTTTCTCTTCTTGTCTCTTCTTGAAATCTCAACTAAAACCTAGGCGTATATGAGGATTATAAAACTAAACCTACAAGGATTATACACCTAAAATATTACTAAAAATGAATTAAATCTGATTGGGTAAGGAAAGGACAAAAATACCTCTCATTATTTTCAGCTAACTTTCCTTTACTGGACATCCTAACTTCAAAAGGTCATATACCACTCATCCGAACACGAAAGTTAGCAGACACGGCGGCGTTGGAAATTTAACTAGTCGTTAATGTATTTTAAGTTACGGGGTATTACATACATATAATTCGGATCCTAATTGTAAAAATACAAAATTTTCCTAATTGTATAAATACAAAATTTATATATGCTTACCCTAGATTGTATATAATTATCCCGCTGATACATTTGATTCGTATAAGTTCCGAAAAATTACTAAATGTATACATACACAATTTTTATAGACTTACCCTATTTGTATATTGAAGCGAATTATACAAATAAAAATATTCATACCAAATAAAACTATAGTAATGGAGCGTAATTAAGAACACTTTAGCTAAGGAGGCTTATTAAGTTTACGCATCTTGATATTTATGAAATTACCACAATATTTTGTAAGGACAGTATCCTTGACATGCTCAATCCTTGAAGACTTCCTTGCAATGTTTTTTATAAAGTATTTTTCCTAAGATTTCTAATAATATTTTAGTTCTAGCATTCCTTAAATGTCCTTATGAATTTGGATTAGATCGAAAAACTTGAGGATGGAGAATTTAATATTATTCTCTCTCTTGGAATTCGTTTTAGTAAAATATTCAAAGAAAATTTGACATATGGTAACATGCCATTAGGTTCAGTCTTTTATAAAAAAAAGTAAATAAACAACAATAATAAAATACCAAAGCCTTAGGTTTTTTTTACCAAAAATACATAAGAGGGTTGTCTTCATTTTTGTGACGGCCTAAGGTACCTCGTAGGTGTAGCATGACTTATAGGACCCCGAGAAGCCCATACAAGCCACTTATTATTCATAGCATAAGAAATAGAACCAAAAGAAATAAAGAAGTACATTGCAAGTCCAAAAGTTTTACAAAAGTAAAGCGTATGTCTAAACACTTTGTCTCAATGGCATCTAATACAATAGAATTAAACAAGGCCTAGCCCACACATCATGTCCTAAATAGAAAATAAATAAAAAACTAAAACAATGAAAATTAATTCTTGAATCACGAGGACTCACTAAAGCTCAAAAATCTCACAAATCAACCTCTAGCCACGAAACTGAGAACCCTGACTGTCGGATGATACATTTAGGGAAATGTAGGTAAGAGTGTGTGTTATAAAAAAACAATGTACCAAGTATTATAGCCATGGTAAAACATTTAAATCATGCTAAAAAGGGACATTTACATAAGTATGCAATGATTAAGATAAAACATGTATTTTGAGAGTTAGAAACCATAAGTCATAAAACCATGATCAATGCAACTGAACATCATCTTGGAAAACATATGGGATACTTCTTGAAGTAAACTTAATTCATTATTTTTGTGGGAATGACACTTAGCCGACATGAATACCATGTGAGCTATAGCATGATCCCCCAGTCTCTTCCATACGGAAAATGGTTGCCCTAGATACTTTCCAAGGTAGAAGAATGAACTTCTAGCTTAGGTAGATCCACTAGCTAATGTCTATCTATACAATCATTCTATTGGGGTACATAGGTAAGGTATAAGGCGTATTGCTTCTAGAAACCCGATCTCTACTAACGGAAGAGCTTTCATCTCAGTATCCTCTTAGTGCTAAGAATAATTCCCACAGAGTAGTTATTAAGTCGAGACTTATCTAATATTAAAAGACATGGGTAGTCTCCTGTAACAACCGGGTTCCGTCGTTATAAAAATGCTAAGGAGGGGATAATTGGGGCCGGAAAAACTTTTGTAGTATTTGAATTTTTTCCAATCTTGTCCAGATTTGGAGGAACGGAGTCTTTAAGGCGTAGGGAAATATGGTAGAAATTGAGTGTATTAATAAATATTTTGGTTACATGAGGTGTTAAATAAATCATTAACTAACCCGTACGATTTTACGGAATTAAATTTGAGTGAGTAGAGCTCCGGAAATCGATCTTAGTGTGAAGGATATTGTTTGAGCATAGTAGAATGGTGGTGTGTCGTAAATTGGGATTTTGGAATTATGCGAATGAACTCTCTGTTTCGTTTTGTGCCGCTCTGGAAGGATCCTTGCCGCTGTAGCGGGATAGTGGCTGATGTGAAGGACAAGCCGGGACTTAAAATCGTAGATTTTGGCGAGAGCTCACTCTTGTAGAAATGTCGATGTGGCGGGAGTTTGGGCTGCTCTGGAAGGATCCTTTCTATGCTTATCCTAGCTTGCATATAATTATCTTGTTGATACATTTGATTCATATAAGTTATGAAGAATTTCTAATTACATAAATACACAGTTTCTATATACTTACCCGATTTGTATATTGCCAAGCGAATTATATAAATGGAAATACTCATACAAATCAAAATTATAACTATGATGTGTAATTAGGAAAACTTTAGCTAAGGATACTTATTAAGTTCAATATTTTGTAAGGATTGACATGCTCAAGCTTCGAAGACTTCTTTGAAATGTTTGTTATAATGTATATTTTATAAGATTTACAATAATATTTTAATTCTAGCATTCCCTAAATGTCCTTATGAATTTTGGATAAGATCAGAAAGCGTGAGGAAGAAGAATGTGATATTAATATCTCTTGGGATTGCTTTAATAAAATATATTCGAATTTAACATATGGAAACATGCCATTAGGTTCAATCTATTTGTTTTTTAAAAATAAATAACAATAAGATAATATTGAAGCCTATTACAGGTAAGCACTTAAGTATTTTTACCGAAAATACATAAGAGGGTCGTCTTCATTTTCATCGCCTTTGATTGATTTAGGTATTTACTTTCTTGGGAGAGTTGGAAAACTAGTCAGTCTCAAAACTTATTGGATAATACACTTTTGGTCCCCATTCATCCAACAAATGTTGAACTTTTTTAATATTAATTTATTTAAAGGACAATTTCATAGATAAAAGCTCTCCAAGAATAAACCCAAAATGCTCCCATTTTAAAGCTGATAAACACCATTGCCTCATTATCACCATTGCGTAAGGGTGATAGCGGAACCGGTAACGGGACTACCGGACCAAGATTAAACGGAACCGCCATGGAACCGGGAACCACCACCCGAAACCGGGACGGAGCGGTACCGGTAGCTCCGGATAGGAATGGTACCACCCGTCCCGATCCTCTAGTGAATCGGTACGAAATCGGACCGGACCGGATTCCGGGAAAACTGCATTATTTTTTTGAAAAAAGTTATTGAAATCAATTAATTATTAAATCTTTTAGTATTTTAAAGTTAAAAATTTATACTTTTCAAACTGTTATATACTTTTCAAACTTTTGAACTTTAAAGCTTGAAAGTTTGTAAAATTCAAACTTTCAAATTATAATATATAATTTAAATATTAGTTTGAATTTAAATTTAAAATTTTATATTTCTAGTTTAAATTTTTAAATTTAAAAGTTTGAGAATTTAAATTTCAAACTCTAAAAGTTTGAAAATGTAAATTCCAAACTTTGAGGTTATAAAAGATTAAATTTCAAACTTGAAAAATTATAAAATTCACAATAATAAAAATTAAATTGAAGACATTAAAAAAATTAAGGCGAATAGCCTAATTTTATTAATATTAATTTGATAGTACAATTTTATCTATAAAAATATTAGAAGAGTATTAAAAGGTCTAATCTACACAACAACCTTCTAGGAAGGGTTTTGTTTGAATTAGATCTCGAATTATCATACTCATACTAATAGACAATTACACATTTAAATTTAATAGTTCGTGCTACTATAGAGATCTTTCTTAAATCATTTAATATTTCTACAGTAACATGATCGGAAATTGGTTGAATAGATAAATCCTTCATTGCTTCAATGTCGTCGTCACTATAATCTTGCATTATTTCATCAACGTCATTTGGAATTTGGTCGGTAGTGGTTCACGACCCAAATTTCTTCTCTTGTCATTAATCCAATCTCTAAATAATACCGATATCTCCAAGCTATCAGCTTCTAATGAATGCCTATGCTCTCCAATTTGAAACCTTGTTGCACTAAAAACGCCTTACGAAGCTAATGAAGATGCTTGAATAGCTAATATATCTCGAGCCATCAGTTGAAGTTTTGGAAATCCTTTGTTGTGATTTCTCCACCATTTTAGAACATATTCAGTAGATTCTCTATTTTGATTAACATATGCATCAAAATCATTTTTATTACTCTGAGAAAGTTCAAAATAAGAATCTAAATAACCATCAATATCATCTTCATTAAGTCTACTCCTAGAACTTTGAGGTTCTTGATTACTTGATACATTTATATTAGAATTATATAAGTCATACAATTTTTTAGCTTCAGCTTTTATACTATCTTTAACTTCTCAATTGGTATTTCATATTTTTCACTATCAATATCAAAGTTAAAATATATTTTATCAGCCGCCTTAGATGCACCTACATCTTTGTAATGAGGGTTTAACAAACAAGCGGTTAAATAAATTTGAGGAATAGGAATATTTTTTTTAAAAAATTTTTTCAATCACTTTGTTAGTAGATTGTTCAAATCTTGGTTTATTTTTAAATTTATAAAATTTAGAAGAAATCAAACAAATATTAGGTAAACAGAGGAAATGGTTGGATAATAAAGTGCAGATATTTTTTTTAGTTAAATAAAAAACTTTTAAGAAATCTATGAGTTCATGTATGCCATTCCAATCGCTATAATCAAGTTGATATGACATATCTGAATTATGAGCGTTCCAAACCATTTGTAAAACTTTTCTATATCCATAAGTGACTACAATCATTTCATATAAAGAATTCCATCTAGTAGACATTGTTTCTGGAATATTACTAGGTGGAAGATTCTATTCAACAAAACGATTTTGAAAATCTCTACGCCTATACTTAACTTGACATTTAAATATAAAATAACATGCATTTTCAACTTTCATGCAACCGGTATCATACATTTATATACCACCTCTAACAATCAAATTGTATACGTGTGCATCACACCTAATATGAAAATCATTACCATAAACAGGCCTAAGAGAAGGTTTTAGCATTTCAACAAGTATTATTTGAAGCATTATCTAAGGCGATACTACTTATTTTATCCCAAATTCCAACAACCAATTTTTTTTGAATTTTACAACATTTTTAACCTAATTTTTTTTTTCATACTCCAATTTTCATCAATCCAATGTGCAGGAACAGTCAAATAATTATTACCATTTACACTACGGCCCATGTCAGAAGTAATAACTTTTTTATAATTATTATAATAAAATAAATAACGAAGATATTAAAAATGTTGAGTTTGATTATCAAATACATCCTTTTTAATTTTATTTCTAGCAAAACCTTTAAAATGTGGATTATACATAATTTGAATATGATGTATAAATCTGGGATTTTCAGCAAAACTAAATGGCAAACCCATAACAACATTCATTTTAGTTAATTCTTCAACATCTTTTTTTCTATTAATTGATTGTAGGGATTTAATTGTATTTGGACCATGTTAGAATTGCCTACTCCTACAGTTTCAGGAAGGGGGTACCATTCTTTTTAGCTTCGGTTACCGCTTTAGCATGCAAAAATTCATTTTTATAGCATGACATTAACTGATTACTCAAATGTCCCGTCCAACCTTCTTTTCCTACAATTTTATGATTCAATCTATGTTTACATTTATTACAAATAGCTTGTGTTTTATCTTCATTTTGTGTCATAAATTAACATACAACTGATTTTTTAGCATGTTCTACCTTAGACCTAGGATGTACGGGGGAACGGTAGCAGGACAAGGAAAGGGAGCGGGACTGGGAGAGGGACTAGGAGTACTAGTAGCTGAGGTGGCTCAGTTTCATCATCATCATCATCAAAAGTAGGTGTATCAATATAATCATCAACATTATCATGGTCATCATCTTCAGGCAATTTCTCATCAAAATTATCAAACAATCTTTGTAAATGTTCATGATAAGGATCTAATCCAGAATTACTATCAATATCAAAAAAAGTATCATTAACATGTGTATAATTATCCATATTCATTCTTAGTATACTAGATTTTTTAGCTTTAAATTTATAAGAACTATCGTTTTTTTAAATTATTGGTGGATATAAATTTTGTCATATTTTTAATCATCTCAACTATGCTTTTTTTTTTTACCTTTTTCAACAACCTTTTTTACCGGAATTCATATTCAAAAATAAAAGTGAGTAAATTACTAAATTATATGTAATAAGCAAAATGTAATGCAAACAAATTAACAAATAACTACTCACAAAATAAATAAATAATTGTTGAAAATAAATAAATAACTAAATGAAAAAAAATGAGATGGAATACTGAACGTTTACTTAAAAAGTAAACGTGTGTGACCGAACGCCGAAAATGGAAAGTTGAAAGTTGAATTTTGAAGCTCTAAATTCAATTTTCAAAGACAAAATTCGTAATGTCAACAAGAATAAGAGATTAGAGAGTAAGAGTATAGAGTTAAGAGAATAGAATATGATTTTTTTGTGAGTGAAAAGAATGAAAGTTTTGGAATATTTATAGGTAATAAAAATGGTGAAAATGTAGATTTAAAACTTTGGGGTGTTAAAAAAAGTTAGGGGGTAGGGGGGTGTGAGGTGGAGTAAATGGGATTAAAGAGCTGTTGGTGGGTCCCAGTGGCCGTTACCAACGACTCTCAACGGATAGTTCCTTTAGTATTTAAAAAAACGAACCAGACCGGACCCAGGATTAATTAGTAAAGTTCGGTTTCTGTCCCTTTACATGACTCGGAAACCGTACCTACCGGTCCTTACTAGGACTAGATTTGGCAGGATCCTTTTCGTTGTAGCGGGATAGAGACCACTGTGATGGACGAGATGGGACTTAAAATCATAGATTTTGGCGAGAGTTCACTATTTTGGAAATGTCGATGTGGCGGGAGTTTGGGCCGCTCTAGCACCACCTCTACAGTGGGATGAGTCTCGTTGTAGCGGGATATGTGTGAATTAAGTCATTAAAAAAACCCTAAACAACCTTATTTAGCACTTTTTGACTTTTAGAGCTAAGGAACGACCCCAGGCGACTCTAACTCATTTTTCACCATTCTTGAGGCTAAAGGTAATCTTTTAACTCCCCAAATCGATATTTATATCCGTAGAACGAAATATAATGGGTTAATATTGATGGGGAAGGGTTTATTGATATATTTTATGGTGGAAACAACCCAATCTAGATACTAGAGATCATGGGTATGTTCAAGGGTTGTGAGCATTGTTAGTAATCAGGGTAATTAGTGATTGTTTATTGATTTTTATATGTTATTACTCCCTCCATTACGTAATAACTTAAGTTTTGAGCCTATTTTCAAATTAACTTAAGTTTTCATTTCAAAACTATTTTGAAAATATTCTTCCAATTTTACCCTTTAAGTTAGTATTGGAATTAGTTATTATAATTAATGTTTTGTTATTTTGACAATAATTAATAAGGGTAAAAATAGAAAATTATGTTCAATTCATGTCCTGACATACTTTTCTTAAAAGTTGAGAAACACCTCAAATCTTAAGTTTTTATGGAATGGAGGGAGTAATTATTTGTAGACCAAGAACTATAGGAACAAATCCGAAAAGGAAAGAATCAAGTTTCTTAAGGTTTCAAGCTTGTTTCGAGGTAGGTGATGGTTGTGATTCTATGATTGTGTGATGTGTGTTTTTCTTTACTTTATTATGATACTTGTATATGTAGGAATGTTGCAATATCGATCACACTTGTTGTAAATGAAATGCTTGAATGATGGTTGCCATTAAACCATGTTGTAAATGTATGATCTTGATGATGTACTTGTGATTGTGATTTGGTGTGTACTTGGGGATCGGATTTACACATTCAAGGTAATTTGGATTAGATTTCCACGTTTTGAAACAACTATTGGATCCGGTTGCCATGTCCCGGCACAACTATGAGATCGGATTCCCACGTTCTAACAAGCTAACTGTTTGGGTTTGGGTTCCTTAAGAGGACCAATGATGTGTGATATTTGTACGTTGATGAACATGTTGATAATATTGTAAATATTTATAGATTATGAATGCATTTATAATAAAGTTCGACTTACTTATGTTACACTAGTGGGATAGCCGCGTGATCCTACAGTACATTGTGGTTGTGTACTGATTCTACACTTGCCCTTTTTTTTGTTGACTACTAGACATCTTCAAGCGGCTATTGACAGACCTCGTTTAGGAGATTAAAGATCGTCACATCGAATTCAAGGGTGAGCCAAATCTTCTAGGCTGCCATAGGATTCTCTTTCTTCTATGTCAACCATTTTTGGACTTATACCTTTGCTTTAGATTAGTGAATTAGTTCATTAGTATTTCTTATTAGACTTGGATCTTGATAGATGTTTTGATACATTGAATTTCATATTCTAGGTTTATCTTCCATATTGTTAGTAGTTAGATCAATTGTTTTAAGTTTATGAGAACTTCGACTTAGTACTTATTTTTTTTCCTTTGATAAATGTCTTAGTTTTAGATTATTTGCCTTAGTTGAATGGTAGTAGTGGTTCTCCCACCAGAGTGTTAGTGTGGGTGTCAATCACGACGGTCTGGATCGTGTCATCGCCTCTTATCTTATCATAGGATATCTCCTTAAACCATGCACGAGAAAACCTTTCATTGTCCATGATCTTTTCATGATATATCATAAAGGAACATGGTTAATCGTCTCTTCCCTCATCATTAGATTAGCTTTTTAGCATTGGTTCATTTTAGGTGAGAAAGTCTTTCAACCTAAGAACCCTTATTATGTGAGAATACCTTTCATAATCATGCATAGGTGTGTATATGACAAAATTCTTTTCAACAGCACAACAACAACATCATCATCATTGATACTTCTCTTTCAAATCACCCTTAAAACATTTCGATAAACTTCATAAGAACATGGTTTAAAACCCACTTTTAATCATCAACATCTAAAATCATGGTTTAATCATAAATTCATGTTTAATTTCATGAAACTCATTTTTCATAATCCAAACCCATATGATTTTATCATAATTGGAAATATGGGATTTACATGGGTTCATGTGGGATCATCATAAAAATCATAGCATTTCATCAATTCATGCATAAGAGATCATAATGCATATCATTTAAATCAACATTGAAGAGAACTCATGGCTGTTGAAGAAAACCCTAACTAAATTGGGGGTTTTTAACTTTGAAAATAGGAGATTTGGGAATTCCATGGATGGAAGGAATACATGGATGAAAAATCTTGAAAGAAATGAAGGATTTGGAGGATTTATCTCTAAACCCTAGCTTTAATCTACAATTTCTAGAGAAAAATATTTGGAGAGGAAGAGATTGATCAATTTTTTGAAATTTAAGAGAAAGAATTTAGTTTGGGTGATTTGGGTTTTTTTTATTGGAACGACTCTTATGGCGGGTCAGGGACTGAGCTACACCCCAGGCCTTATCATTTCACAAAATAAAATATGTAAAAGAAGGGGGGATATACCTTACCTTCACCTATGTTGGGTTAATTGGACCTACCTACTAAGGTTAGTCCATTGAACCCTTACAAAATGGTTGTATTCTAAAATACCATTCTAAAAAACAATAAATTAGGGAGACTCTCCCTTTTATGTACTGATATGTTTGACTTAAGATACAATCTTAACAAATAATATTGAGTAGCTATATTAGGGATGATGCTTAATTCTTTTAAGCTTCTTTCTTCTGAAATTATGCATCCCTATTTTCTCCAAAATGTAGCTTCCGCGAATAGTTCCAAGTAGTTGTTGAGGAGTGTAAAAATGTTGTATGATGTCGTTTTTATGACTCATTTTGCTAACGGGTCTGCAGTACCATTGGCCTCCCTGTAGACATGTCGACATTGGAAAACTTCAAGTTTGCTGCAGATTTCATGTATTTTTTGAACATCATGTCTGCTTCTCCATGGACAACAACTTGTTTTGTTGATCAACTTGCTCAATAACTCCGTATCCACTTCTAGTATAATGTGTTTGTATTCATGTTGTTCACACTAATAAATCCCATGAATAGCTTCCTTAATCTCGGCAACATTATTAGTACCAAAACCAAGAGGATTGAAAAAGCATAAATCATTTTACCTCGATCATCCCTTAGAATTCCACCCCCTCCTATTTTACCTAGATTGTGTGAGGCACTGCCATCAGTATTCAACTTCAATAGCCCTAATGCAGGCTTATCCCATTGCACTCGAGATACTTTTAGTTGCTGATGACATTGATTTGGGGGTTTAGAATCATTATATAGGGATTTGGGTAGAAGAAAAAACGACTTAGTATTGAGTTAAAACAATTGGGGGAAAAGACCCAAAGATCCCTGATTGGAAACTGACGAATTGGCATGATGGAGGCCAAAATTGGTGTACATCATCACCACGACCCGTTAAACAGGCCGTGAAGAATTTATACGTGACAGTGCTTTGCTATTTCGGGCATAATTTTTACTCTGAGACCTTAATTTTATAGGTCGTGGGACACCTAATTCGTTTAATTTTGAGATAAAAGGTATGATTGTTTGAAGTTGACCCTAAATTCTAAGTCTAAGAAAAACCTTCACAGACGACTTCACGATCCGTGTGGGGTTTCACAGTCCGTTGCGATACATGTGGCCCTTGACCAGTAGTTAGGGAAGGACCCCTACTTACTGGACCCCTTCACAACAGCTTTGATGGCCCTTTAACATCACCATAGGATATCTAGGCGTCTGTCAAAAAGAAGCTTACATAGAGAAGGTTTTGGAAACCAACCACGAGCCCCTCACTGGACGTGGTGCCCTTCACGATCTGTCTAGGGCTCCGTGGAGGGTTCCATGGTCCTCATTTTGGGCTTGTGAGTTTTCCCGTTTATCCATATCTAGCATTTTTCAAATTCAAGGTGTTACAATTTACATCGCCATTCATTGATTTAGGTATTTAGTTTCTTGGGAGAGATAGAAAAATTGCCACTCTAAAAATTTATTTGAACATTTAGAAACAATCTTGACAAAAATTATCCTTTAGACACTAACAATAACAACGTTAATTATTCTTCAAAAACATACAAGACCTACTCTCAATTTCTTATTAATAAATTTTTGGTCCACATTCATCAAACAAATATGGAATTTTTATATTATTCATTTATTTAAAAGAACAACTCCATAGAAAAAATCTCTCCTAGAAGGAACCCAAAAAAGCTCCCATTATGAAGTTGATAAATACTATTATCTTATCACCTTATAGAAAACTAAAATAAACATCATTGCCTCATAAGTTTGTTTTAAATCCTACCCTATAGGTTTGGGATTTCTTAATAAAAAAAATAATTGCTATCTCAGCTATAATTCTTAAAAGAAACAAAAATTAAAACTCTTAACCACTAAACATTAACCAAATGTGGTATAAAATCTCCTCAGCTGTATTTTTAAACAATTCACATACAAAAAATAAAGCACCTCAATATCAGGAAAAAAACATTAGGAATTTTTTTTAATAGAAAACAAAACCTAAATATTGGGTCTTTTGTCATTTCATTTGAGGTCTCCCCAATATTCGATTTTGCTTTCTTTAGTTTGTTTTATCTAATTCCTTTTTTCTGATGTCAAGTGTCTGCTTTTTGATCTATGAGTATGAACTGTTTGCACATACAACTGGAGAAGATTCCATGCGACATGTGGTAACGGTTCATATAAGAGAGGTAACATCGCGTGTTTTCGTTAGAGCTAAGGGGATTTGGGTGAAGAAGGTTATTCAAGATGATTTTGATGATAGTTATGGTGTTTAGTCAGAGGTATTGTTTTGGGGAAGGAAGAGTTTTTCCTCTTTCTCTAGTTATCATTTTTTTATCTTTTCTAGCAAAAACTAATAAAATGTTGGGGGTGCTCACTATAGGTGTCTTGTAGGATCTATTTAAAGTTTCTATTAGGTGTAGGATTTAATGTCTGTATTTATTAAAAAATATTTAAGTATCTCAAAAATAAATATTGATAAAATCATTCATTAATATTTCATTAATGTCTTTTACTATACTTGTTATAGTTAAAAGACATTTATCATGTTTTTGAAATATTGTTTGACCACTTCATTGCTAATGCAATTTATAGAAGTTGGAGGGAAATGTTTCAACCTTTGACTATCTATTGCTATATTTGTCTATTTTCCATTATTTAGAGTGACAAATAGATTGACCAATGAAAAAATTACATTAATCCTTGTCAAATATTTTATTATTACCGTTAGAGCTTAGTTAAAGGTATTTATCATGTCATTAATTAATATTTGACCTCTTCATTCCTAATGATTTATAGACGTTCGTAGGAAAATGTTTCAACCACTCAATTTCTATTAATAGATTTTTTCTGTTTCTTATAATTTAGAGTGACAAATGGTTTGACCATTCAATTAATTACATTAATTCTAGTCAATGATTTTCTTATTAGCGTTGTAGGTTTTATCCGTTGTAAATATAGTCTTTTTTTTCAACATGAGAAGTAGAAGAATATATTTCTTAGAGAATTCTGTCATCATATATTTTATTGTGTTGGGTTTGAGTTTAAAAGAATCTTTGTCAGTTTCTAATTCTTAGTTATATACTAGAATTGTTTGTTGAATTCGGATGACAAATCTATTCCAGGTGAAATATTTTTGTAAAAATTATGTGAATAAGAAAATATATACTAATTTGTTAAAATAGTGACAATTTAATTAAATTACCATTCACAACTAACTTACAATCATAATCATGTCGCCCACATAAAAAAATTTATATAATTCGACTCCAAACAGTATAAATCTTGAATTTGTATAATTCAGTTCCACATTGTAGAAATAAAAATTACTTCAAATTGTATGATTCCAAAATTTATATATGCTTTTCCTAGCTTGTATATAATTATCCTGTTGATGCATTTGATTCGTATAAGTTCTGGAAAAATTCTAAATACATAAATATGATTCGTATAAGTTCTGAAAAAAATTCTAAATACATAAATACACAGTTTCTATATACTTAACCTATTTGTATATTGCCAAGCGAACTATACAAATGGAAATACTCATACAAATCGAAACTATAGCTATGATGTGTAATTAGGAAAACTTTGGGTAAGAAGACTTATTAAGTTTATTATTTTGTAAGGATTGACATGCTCAAGCTTTGAAGACCTCTTTGACTGTTTGTTATAATGTATTTTTCATAATATTCACAATAATATTCTAATTCTAGCATTCCCTAAATATCTTTATGAATTTTGGATAAGATCAGAAAGCACGAGGAAGAAGAATGTGATATTAATCTGTATCTTGGGATTGCTTCTAATAAAATATATTTTTGAATAAAGTTTAACATATGGCAACATGCCATTAGGTTCAATCTTTTTTTTTAAAAAAAAATAAACAATAAGAAGATAATATTGAAGTCTCTTACAAGTAAGCGTTTAAGTATTTTTACCGAAAATACATAAGAGGGTCGTCTTCATTTTCATCGCCATCGATTGATTTAGGTATTAACTTTCTTAGGAAAGTTGGAAAACTAGTCAGTCTCAAAACTTATTGTTACATTTAGCCACAAAGTTGAAAAATTTTATCCTTTAGACAACTAATAAATATGGTAATTATTCTTCCAAAACATAGGAGATATACTCTCAATATTCTAATAATAAAGTTTTGGTCCCCATTCATCCAACAAATGTGGATTCATTTATTTAAAGAACAATTTCATAGATAAAATGTCTCCAGGAATAAACAAAAAAAGCTCCCATTTTGAAGCTGATAAACACCAATGTTTTAGTCTCACCATTGCCTAAGGGTGGCAGCTGAAGCGGTAACGGGACTATCGGGCTGGGATTAATCGGAACCTGCACAGAACCGGGAACCACCACCCGGAACCGGAAAGGACCGGCACCGCTAGTTACAAATAGAAATTTGGTTTCTTCGGAGAGATAGAAATTTGCCACTTTAAAAATTTATTTGAACATTTAGACCCAAATCTTGAAAAAAATTATCCTTTAGATACTAACAATAACAACGTTAATTATTCTTCAACAACATACAAGACCTACTCTCAATTTATTATTAATAAATTTTTGGTCCACATTCATCAACCAAATGTGCAATTTTTATATTATTCATTTATTTAAAAGAACAACTCCAAAGAGAGCTCTCCAAGAAGGAACCAAAAATGCTCACATTATAAAGTCGATAGACACTATTGCCTTATCACCTTAGTAAAACCTAAAATAAACATCATTTACTCATAAATTGGTTTTAAATCCTACCCTAAAGTTTTAGATGTCACAATAAACAAAATAATTCCTATCTCAGCTATAATTCATAAAAGAAACAAAAATTAAACTCTTAACCAAGAAACATTAACCAAATGTGGTATAAAACATCCTCAGCTGTCTTTGCAAAAAATTCAAATACCAAAAAGAAAACACCTCAATGTCAGGAAAAAGACATTAGGAAATTTTTTTATAGAAAACAAAACCAAAATATTGGGTCTTTTTGTCAGGTCATTTTCACGGCCCCCTTATATTCGATTTTGCTTTCTTTAATTTGTTATATCTAATGCCTTTTTCCTGTTGTCAAGTGTTTGCCTTTTGATCTATGAAGATGAATTGTTTGCACATACAACTGGAGAAGATTTCATGCCACATGTGGTAACGGTTCATATTAGATAGATAAAGTCGTGTGTTTTCGTTAGAGCTAAGGGATTTGGGTGAAGAAGGTTATTCAAGGTGATTTCGATGATGGTCATGGTGTTTAGTCAGAGGTATTGTTTTGGGGAATGGTTATAACATAAGAATGAACGGATAATTGTGTAATTTACAAGAAAGGATTAATTGCATCTGGATAAGTAGGTTTCCCCTTAGACTTTTCGAGGTGAACATTTGTCGGATATACTCGGTCAATCGGTAGATGTGATATCTTTGAACCGTCGAGCTTTGGTGTATACCTAGACAACCATATGTCACACAATTAACCCTTTACTGTTTATGATTCTTACGGTTGTGTTCGTTTCAACCATGAACACATCCTGGTTTCATGAGTGTATAGAGAATGGGCTTTTGACATAAAATTCTCTTTGAAGCGGCTTCCACTTCACACTCTCATAGGTGATTTCTAACCGTGTCATCTCGTAGATACACTATTTGGTCAAATCTACCAAACTTAGCAAATTATTAAAAACTTTAAGCTTTATTACCTCATTAACAAGCCTTAAAGTCTTAACCTTTTCCTGAACATTGTCTTCATCATGAGAATGGATTGAGTTAATTGACAATGTCGAACGGTCAGACACAACTTTTATTTTTCTCCTTGAATCTAGCTCTTGGTATCTCCAGTCTGCTAGATAGAGTTACCGTCATGCTGACTAGTCCTAAGCCGTAAACCCATTCCCTTAGATGATCTTTCAACTGCCTCTCTCACTAGGCCTTTCGTTAGTGGATCTGACACATTATCGCTTAACTTTACATAGTCAATTATGATAATTCCACTAGAGAGAAGTTGTCTTATGGTGTTATGTCTCCGTCGTATATGACGAGACTTTCCGTTGTACATAACGCTCTCTGCCCTACCTATTCCTGCTTGACTATCGCAATGTATGCAAATTGGTCCAACAGGTTTGGGCCAGATGGAATATCCTCTAGGAAATTCCTGAGCCATTCCGCTTCTTCACCAGCCTTATCCAAAGCAATGAATTCAGATTCCATTGTGGAGCGAGCAATACATGTCTGTTTGGATGATTTCCAAGAGACTGCTCCTCCACCAAGTATGCACACATAACCACTTGTGGATTTTACATGATTTGACCCGGTGATCCAATTTGCATCACTATATCCTTCAATCACAGCAGGATATTTATTATAATGCAAAGCATAATGTTGTGTCCATTTTAGATAACCCAACACACGTTTCATAGCCATCCAGTGAGTTTGATTCGGATTACTAGTGTACCGACTCAGTTTACTAATAGCACATGCTATATCTGGTCGCGTGCAATTCATAATATACATCAAACTTCCCAACACTCTGGCATATTCCAATTGAGAGTCACTTTGACCTTCATTCTTTTTAAATGTACAACTTAAATCAATTGGAGTTTTGACTACATTGAAATTCAAGTAATTGAACTTATCCAATACTTTTTCAATATAATGAGATTGAGATAATGCTAGTCCCTGGGGAGTTTTGATAATCCTGACCCCTAAGATCAAATCAGCAACTCCTAAGTCTTTCATATCGAACTTGCTGGACAACATGCGCTTAGTAGCATTTATATCGTCAATTTCTTTACTCATTATTAACATGTCATCAACATACAAACAAACAATGACTTCATGATTCATAATATTTTTAATGTAAACACATTTATCACATTCGTTAATCTTGAATCAATTTGCCAACATTGTTTGGTCAAATTTAGCATGCCATTATTTGGGTGCTTGCTTGAGTCCATAAAGTGACTTCACAAATCTGCACACTTTTTTTTCTTTGCCAGGAAGTATAAACCCTTCAGGTTGTTCCATGTAAATTTCTTCCTCCAACTGTCCATTTAAGAAGACTATCTTTACATCCATTTGGTGGATTTTAAGATCATGCACTACTGCTAGTGCTATTAACATCCTAATTGATGTTATCCTTGTTACTGGAGAGTATGTGTCAAAGTAGTCCAGACCTTCCTTTTGTCTGTACCCTTTGACTACCAGTCTAGCCTTATATTTGTCAATAGTCCCATCAGGTTTCATTTTCCTTTTAAAGATCCACTTTGATCCTAAAGTTTATTTCCTGGAGGAAGATCAGCCAATTCCCAAGTGTGATTTCTTAAAATTGATTCAATCTCACTGTTGACTGCTTCTTTCCAATAAGTTGACTCTGACGAAGACATAACTGCTTTAAATGTTTGAGGCTCATTTTCAAGCAATAGTGCTACAAAATTTGGTCCAAAAGAAANAATGTTTGAGGCTCATTTTCAAGCAATAGTGCTACAAAATCTGGTCCGAAAGAAGCAGATTTTCATTGCCGAGTACTACGCCTAGGTTCCTCACTAGTTAGAATATTTTCCATTGATTCTTCTCGTGGTCGTTTAGGTCTTTCACTTGTTGACTCACTTTCAATTTTATACGGATAAATATTTTCAAAAAAATCTGCGTTATCTGATTCAATTATCGTATTAACATGAATCTCAGGATTATCATATTTGTGAACCAAAAATCGAAAGGCTTTACTATTCACAGTATACCCAATAAAGATACAATCTATTGTTTTGGGTCCAATTTTGACCCTCTTCGGTAAAGGGACCTCTACCTTGGCTAAACACCCCCACACTTTGAAATATTTCAAGTTGGGTTTTCTTCCTTTCCAAAACTTATATGGAATTGATTGTGTTATGGGGTACTCTATTGAGTATTTTATTAGCTGTAAGGATGGCTTCCCCCCAAAGGTTTCGCGGTGAACCAGAATTGATCATTAAGGCATTCATCATTTCCTTTAATGTTCTGTTCTTCCGTTCTGCCAAATCATTTGACTGTGGTGTATAAGGTGTAGTAATTTGATGAATAATACCATATTCCAAACATATCTCTGCAAAAGGAGATTCATATTCTCCACCCCTATCACTCCGAATCATTTTTAGCTTTAGATTCAATTAGTTCTCCACTTCATTTTTGTATTGCTTAAATGCATCAATTGCTTCATCCTTACTATTAAGCAAATATACATAACAAAATCGAGTGCAGTCATCAATAAAAGTTATAAAATATTTTTTCCCACCACGAGATGGTGTTGACTTCATATCGCATATATCTGTGTGAATTAAGTCTAAAATTTTAGAATTTCTTTCAATAGACTTGTAAGGATGTTTAACAAACTTACTTTCCACACAAATTTCACATTTCGACTTATCGAATTTAAAATCAGGCAATACTTCTAGATTAACCAATTTTCGCAAGGCTTTGTAATTTACATGTCCCAAACGGGCATGCCATAAATCACTTAACTCCAATGAGTAAACAGAAGCAGAATTTTATTAATACTGTCAACAACCATTACATTTAGTTTGAAAAGACCCTCATTGAGGTAGCCCTTTCCTATGAACATTTCATTCTTACTTATTACAACTTTATCACTAACTAGGACACACGTAAACGCGTTCTTAACTAGTAGTGCAGCAGAAACTAAATTCTTCCTAATAGTAGGGACATGCAGAACATTGTTCAATGTAAACACCTTGCCGGATATCATTTATCAACTAAAAAGTTTTCAACTGAATAACTGAAAACGTTTTAGCCATTTAATTTAATTAATTAATTAAATATATATATAGTATAATTAAAACAAAATTTGTCCAAAAAATAATCTCTCGATCATTTTCCAAAGCCGAAGCCGAAGCCGAGCCAAGAGACGATGACAATGCGAGGGGGTCCCTCATTCCAACCCTTTTAACAATTGATAGGAGTGTTTCTATATTTAAACTCTCCTATTTTTCTATCTGCCACCGATGAGGGAGAAATGTATTTTCATTAAAGAATGAGAGGACTTTTCAAGTTCTCAATTTTTCAAGTTCCTCTTTCTCTCTATTTTTCATCAATTCTTGCTACATACGCAACATTCTAATTATAATAACATGTATCACTTCGTACCATGACATTCCCTGGTCTAAAATAACTCAATACAATGATATTTTTGAATAGCCACAAAATCTCATTCATTTACAATAACAGAGACATACATTCTTAGATGATTCACACACAATCAGGGTAATTACCATATGTTATATATTTATGCATGTGTGTTTGTATGTATGTGTATATAAATAATCATATATCACAATCGTTATAATAATAATAATTTATTCTTAAATATATGCTTTGAGAATTAAAATCCACTATTTTTATCCTTATTAACGGTCTATCGCATTACCCTAGGGTCATTTAATGATTACTATTAATTCTTTAATACTCACATTATCTAAATTAATGGAGTTTCTACTCCAACTACCCCTTCTTAATTAAGTAATTTCTATGCTTAAGGTCTCCTATTTACTAATTTCAAGGGATTAATAGATGAAGAAGTTGATGGAGTAATTTACTTCAGTGAAAAGTTTTCATCACAGCCTTAATATAATCACTCCTCTAGAGATTTGAATGAGGTTTTGCAGTTTTATGACATAAGACCCATCAAAACTTACTTAAAACACTGGTCACACTTTGCCATAGCGACCCTGCTTCCCTATTATCTATAGCGAACTTCTCTAAGGCAAACCACTCATTCCTATGATGAAATAAGTTTTCAACATTGACACTTTTTACTAAACGCTTATAACTTTCTTCTTTAGACTCAGATTCATGAAAAACCGGTGGTATTGGAAAGAAAACTCGAAGACCTTTTATTTGATAGGTTTGTGAATAAATTACTCTTTAATAGGAGAGGTTTTCGTTTGATGTTGACCCTAGTAAAATTTTTTATTGGAACTCAATCGCTAATGTCACTTTGAACTCAACTTCGTTTCTAGGGGTTCCACATGAGTTTAGTGCGTATCTAATGCTCTCACACACTCAAAAATTGATCTTAACACATATAAATAATTAAATTTCATCAATTTCGTTCTATCTATACATATAGGGTGGTTTTAAGCCTTAGCCTAAAAGTTTGAGAAGTCACAGTAAACAAAATAATTGAACTATAATTCATATTTTAAAAGAAACAAAAAAACAAAACTCTTAACTAATAAACATTAAACACATGTGAACAAATATCTCCTCAATTGAATGTGTAAACAATTCACCTTCATTGACCATAAAGCAAACACCTCAACGTCGGGAAAAAGGGCATTAGGAAAAACAAATTAAAGCAAACAAAACCAAGCATTGCATCTTTTTGTTTGGTCATTTCATATCTCTCCAATATTCAGTTTTGTTTGCTTTAGTTTTTTTCACCTACTACCTTTTGCCTGTTATCGAGTGTCTCCAGTTGTTGAGTGTCTCCGTTTTTAATGAAGGTGTACTATTTGAAAATACACCTGCACTTTCTTGATTAATTAAAGGTTCAAAATAATAAGATTTTCATCTCCTAATCCCCAATTCTCTTCTCTCTCAAAGCCTAAGGATAAATCAAAATAGAATACTTCATTCAAGATTCTTTCAATCTTTTTCAAGCTTCTTCTTCAAGATAAGTGTCACGACCCAAAACGAGCCGCGAGTGGCACCCACACTTATCTTACTAGGTGAGCGAACCAACAATCTAAACCCCAACGTTTACCAGTATATAAATTTTAAATAGTAAATAAAATGCGGAAGATCCAAAACTCATTAACAAAATCAATTAAATAACTTCTAAAGTATAATACTTATCATCCCCAAAATCTGGAAGTCATCACATCAAGAACATCTATCCTCAAATTACTAAGTCTAAGAGTATTAAGAACTAAAATAAGTAGAAAGATGGTCCATGTTCGAACGTCAAAGACATCAAGACGTGAAGAAGAGAATCCAGCCCGAGCTAGGAATAATAGCTCACCCTGAAATCTGACGTGCTGAAGACTGGCTAGAGTTGCGGACGAGTCGAAGTCAACGGTGCACTTGCTGCACTCCACAAAACAACAAGAAGGAAATAAAAGTAGGGGTAAGTACAAGGCACAAGTACTGAGTAGGTATCATCGGCCAACTCAAAATAGAAAGCAATATATATAGAATAGTAATATAAAATCAACCACGATACTCAACAGGTGACAATCAACACGTACAAGAACCATTGGCAACAACACCCAGGATATCTATGAGGNGTTTGTCATGAATAGTCCAAAACACCCCTTTAAAACTTTTAGCAGAATTCCGACCCAGTTAGGTTTACGCAACCTGTGAGGGTCCGTCGTGTCTGCGACGGTCCGTCCTGCATGTCCGTCACAAAGTTCAGAGAGTCAAATTCAGTAAAGGGTTTGTGACGGTCCGTCGTACCTACGACGGTCCGTCCTACAGTTCCGTCGTGACGTTCAGAGAGTCGATCTCAGTACCCAGATTTCAGAATTGAAGTGTTTTGGAACGAAGACCCTCGACGGGCCGTCGTGATCATGACGGTCCATCGCATGGTCCGTCGACTCAGTCAGTTTTTATCAGAAATATTTCTACTGCTCAAACCGACTAAATAGGTTGTTACAATAGATACCAATTTACCCATCATTCATCCCCGAACGATCAAAGGAAGAAAAGTAAGGGCGAGAAAGAGTACCCGAATCTGTAAAAAGATGTGGATATCTTTCTTGCATATCCACCTCACTCTCCCAAGTGGACTCTTCAACTGGCCGATTCTTCCACTGAACCTTGATAGATGCAATCTCCTTTGATCTCAACTTGCGGACTTCTCTATCTAGAATAGCAACCGGCTCCTCCTCATAAGACAAATTCTCATCAAGAAGAACTGAATCCCAACGAATCATGTAGTTTCCATCCCCATGGTACTTTTTCAGCTTAGACACATGAAATACCGGGTGCACTCCTGAGAGTCCTGGAGGCAATGCAAGTTCATAAGCCACCTCCCCCACGCGCTTCAAAACTTCAAACGGCCAATATACCTCGGACTAAGTTTACCTCGCTTACCAAACCGCATCACCCCTTTCATGGGTGAAACCTTCAGCAAGACTTGTTCACCCTCCATAAAATTCAAGTCCCTAACCTTTCGATCTGCATATTCCTTCTGCCTGCTCTGAGCTGCTAGGAGCTTATCCTGAATGAATTTTACCTTATCTAACGATTCCCTCAAAAGATCGGTATCCCAAGGTCTTACCTCAAATGCATCAAACCAACAAATGGGAGACCTACATCTCCTCCCATACAGTGCTTCAAATGGGGCCATAGCAATGCTTGAGTGATAGCTATTGTTGTATGAAAACTCTGCTAAGGGTAAGAATTTATCCCAATGACCACCAAATTCTATCACACATGCACGAAGCATATCCTCCAACACCTGAATCGTTCGCTCAGACTGACCATCGGTCTGAGGGTGAAATGCAGTACTAAGATCCAGTCTAGTACCTAATTCAGCATGTAATATTCTCCAAAACTTAGAAGTAAACTGCGTACCTCTATCTGATATGATGGAAAGTGGAACTCCATGCAATCGAACAATTTCTGAGACGTAGAGCTTTGCTAACTTCTCTGCATTGTAAGTCATCTTGACCGGGATGAAGTGGGCAGACTTAGTTAACCTGTCAACAATTACCCAAATAGAATCAAACTT
>NC_028646.1:4901255-4915163 GCF_001406875.1 Solanum pennellii
AAGTCCAACGGGCAGAAGTCAGAACAGGCCAAGAAGAAATTCAAAGGCAACTGCTATAATTGTGGCAAGGTTGGTCATAGATCTTCTGATTATAATGCTCCAAGAAAGGACAAAAACAAAGGCAAAGGCAAAAGTCAAGCAAACATCGTGGAAAAGATGGAAGATGCAGATGACTTGTGTGCAATGATATCAGAGTGTAACTTAGTTGGAAATCCCAAGGAGTGGTTTCTCGACTCAGGTGCCACTAGACATATTTGCTCTGCGAAAGAAGCCTGTGCAACGTACACTCCTGCTGAGTACAATGAAGATTTATTCATGGGAAACACAGCAACAGCAAGGATTGCAGGAACTGGGAAAGTAATGTTGAAAATGACATCCGGCAAGGTGTTGACTTTGAACAATGTTCTGCATGTCCATATTATTAGGAAGAATTTAGTTTCTGCTGCACTACTCGTTAAGAACGGGTTTAAGTGTGTCCTAGTTAGTGATAAAGCTGTAATAAGTAAGAATGAAATGTTCATAGGAAAGGGCTACCTCAAAGAGGGTCTTTTCAAACTAAATGTAATGGTTGTTGACAGTATTAATAAAAATTCTGCTTCTGTTTACTTATTGGAGTTAAGTGATTTATGGCATGCCCGTTTGGGACATGTAAATTACAAAGCCTTGCGAAAATTGGTTAATCTAGAAGTGTTGCCTGATTTTAAATGCGATAAGTCGAAATGTGAAATCTGTGTGGAAAGTAAGTTTGTTAAACACCCTTACAAGTCTGTTGAAAGAAATTCTAAAACTTTAGACTTAATTCACATAGATATATGCGATATGAAGTCAACACCATCTCGTGGTGGGAAAAAGTATTTTATAACTTTTATTGATGACTGCACTCGATTTTGTTATGTATATTTGCTTAATAGTAAGGATGAAGCAATTGATGCATTTAAGCAATACAAAGATGAAGTGGAAAACCAATTGAATCTAAAGATAAAAATGATTCGGAGTGATAGGGGTGGAAAATATGAATCTCCTTTTGCAGAGATATTTTTGGAATATGGTATTATTCATCAAACTACTGCACCTTATACACCACAGTCAAATGGTTTGGCAGAACGGAAGAACAGAACATTAAAGGAAATGATGAATGCCTTAATGATCAATTCTGGTTCACCGCGAAATCTTTGGGGGGAAGCCATCCTTACAGCTAATAAAATACTCAATAGAGTACCCCATCGAAAAACACAATCAATTCCATATGAGTTGTGGAAAGGAAGAAAACCCAACTTGAAATATTTCAAAGTGTGGGGGTGTTTAGCCAAGGTAGAGGTTTCTTTACCGAAGAAAGTTAAAATTGGACCCAAAACAATAGATTGTGTCTTTATTGGGTATGCTGTGATTAGTAAAGCCTGTCGATTTTTGGTTCACAAATCTGATAATCCTGAGATTCAAGTTAATACAATAATTGAATCAGATAATGCAGAGTTTTTTGAAAACATTTATCCGTATAAAACTGAAAGTTAGTCAACAAGTGAAAGACCTAAACGACCACGAGAAGAATCAATGGAAAATATTCTAACTAGTGGAACCTAGGCGAAGTACTCGACAACGAAAATCTGTTTCTTTCGGACAAGATTTTGTAGCACTATTGCTTGAAAATGAGCCTCACACATTTAAAGCAGCTATGTCTTCGTCACAGTCAACTTATTGGAAAGAAGCAGTCAATAGTGAGATTGAATCAATTTTAAGCAATCACACTTGGGAATTGACTGATCTTCCTCTAGGAAATAAACCTTTAGGATCAAAGTGGATCTTTAAAAGGAAAATGAAACCTGATGGGACTATTGACAAATATAAGGCTAGACTGGTAATCAAAGGGTACAGACAAAAGGAAGGTCTGGACTACTTTGACACATACTCTCCAGTAACAAGGATAACATCAATTAGGATGTTAATAGCACTAGCAGCAGTGCATGATCTTAAAATCCACCAAATGGATGTAAAGACAGCCTTCTTAAATGGAGAGTTAGAGGAAGAAATTTACATGGAACAACCTGAAGGGTTTATAGTTCCTGGTAAAGAAAAGAAAGTGTGCAGACTTGTGAAGTCACTTTATGGACTCAAGCAAGCACCCAAACAATGGCATGCTAAATTTGATCAAATAATGTTGGCAAATGGATTCAAGATTAACGAATGTGATAAATGTGTTTACATTAAAAACGTTATGAATCATGAAGTCATTGTTTGTTTGTATGTTGATGACATGTTAATAATGAGTAAAGAAATTGACGATATAAATGCTACTAAGCGCATGTTGTCCAGCAAGTTCGATATGAAAGACTTAGGAGTTGCTGATTTGATCTTAGGGGTCAGGATTATCAAAACTCCCCAGGGACTAGCATTATCTCAATCTCATTATATTGAAAAAGTATTGGATAAGTTCAATTACTTGAATTTCAATGTAGTCAAAACTCCAATTGATTTAAGTTGTACATTTAAAAAGAATGAAGGTCAAAGTGACTCTCAATTGGAATATGCCAGAGTGTTGGGAAGTTTGATGTATATTATGAATTGCAGGCGACCAGATATAGCATGTGCTATTAGTAAACTGAGTCGGTACACTAGTAATCCGAATCAAACTCACTGGATGGCTATGAAACGTGTGTTGGGTTATCTAAAATGGACACAACATTATGCTTTGCATTATAATAAATATCCTGCTGTGATTGAAGGATATAGTGATGCAAATTGGATCACCGGGTCAAATGATGTAAAATCCACGAGTGGTTATGTATTCATACTTGGTGGAGGAGCTGTCTCTTGGAAATCTTCCAAACAGACATGTATTGCTCGCTCCACAATGGAATCTGAATTCATTGCTTTGGATAAGGCTGGTGAAGAAGCGGAATGGCTCCGGAATTTCCTAGAGGATATTCCATTCTGGCCCAAACCTGTTGGACCAATTTGCATACATTGCGATAGTCAAGCAGCAATAGGTAGGGCAGGGAGCGTTATGTACAACGGGAAGTCTCGTCATATACGACGTAGACATAACACCATAAGACAACTGCTCTCTAGTGGAATTATCACAATTGACTATGTAAAGTCAAGCGATAATGTGTCAGATCCACTAACGAAAGGCCTAGCGAGAGAGGCAGTTGAAAGATCATCTAAGGGAATGGGTTTACGGCTTAGGACAAGTCAGCATGACGGTAACTCTATCTAGCAGACTGGAGATCCCAAGAGCTAGATTCAAGGAGAAAAACAAAGTTGTGGCTGACGGTTCGACATTGTCAATTAACTCAATCCATTCTCATGATGAAGACAATGTTCAGGAAAAGGTTAAGACTTTAAGGCTTGTTAATGAGGTAATAAAGCTTAAAGTTTTTAATGATTTGCTAAGTTTGGTAGATTTGACCAAATAGTGTATCTACGAGATGACACGGTTAGAAATCACCTATGTGAGTGTGAAGTGGAAGCCGCTTCAAAGAGAATTTTTTGTCAAAAGCCTATTCTCTATACACTCATGAAACCAGGAGGTGTTCATGGCTGAAACGAACACAACCGTAAGAATCATAAACAGTAAAGGGTTAATTGTGTGACATATGGTTGTCTAGGTATACACCAAAGTTCGACGGTTCAAAGATATCACATCTACCGATTGACCGAGTATATCCGACATATGTTCACTACGGAAAGTCCAAGGGGAAACCTACTTATCCAGATGCAATTAATCCTTGCTTGTAAAGTACACAATTGTCCGTGCATTCCTATGTTATAACTATTCCCCATCAATGTGGGGGATTGTTGGGTATGTAGCAAGAATTGATGGGAAATAAAGGGAAGGAGAGGAATTTGAAAAGTTTAGAACTTGAAAGGTTGGGAACTTGAAAAGTCCTCTAATGCTTTATTGAAAAAGGCAATAGTCCCTCATCGGTAATGGAAATGAAAATAGGAGAGTTTAAATAAATAAACACTCCTATTAATTGTTAAAAGGGTTGGAAAGAGGGACCCCCCTCGCGTCGTCGTCGTCGTCGCTCGCTCTCTTCGGCTTCCACTACGGCTTCAGCTTCGGCTTTGGCTTTGGCTTTGGCTTTGGCAAATGATCGATCGAGAGATAATTTTTTGGACAAAATTTATTTTAATTATTTATTAATTAATTTAAATGGCCAAAAATTATTTTCAATAAATTAGTTGATAACAGAATTTAACCGAAATGTTTTCAATTTTTTTAGTTAACCCGACCCGACTCGGATCCGCGTGAGTGACCCGTTTTAAATTCCGTTATATTCAAAATTTCCCGCCATGACTGTTCTGAAAGGTTGCAACTTTCAGGAACAGTCAATACCATTTGAAAGTTTGCAACCTTTCATTAATGGTCATGTTAATTCTGAAAGGGTAGCAACCTTTCAGAATATATTCTGCTTGCCTATAAATACCATTCAGTCTTCAGAATATTTCCCTATGAATTTTCTGATCTTCCTTCTTCTTAAAAAACATTATTTCTTCGTGTACTTTCCTGCTGTGGATTGATTCGCTGACAGTAGAGTCTTTGGTATCTATACTCTACTGTTTAAGTTCATTTTACCCTGGGAGGTTATATTCCAAATCAAACCTCGGATACTAGAGGGGAATAATTTCCTTAAGGGGACACTGTGAATTCAATGGACTTGATTTTTTTCCTAAATTATTAAAAGAGTATTCCAAATTCTGGTAAGTTTTTACAGATTCAATTATTTTTTACAAATAAATTTCTGTTCATCTTACTTACTGGTTCTAAAAATCTCAGTTACTTCGTGTTTCTGAATGATTTATTACAACCAGTAATTTCTGATTTTGTAACACAGATTGGCAACATATATTAGTAATCCGTGTTAAAAATGCTAGGTTAAGCTGAACTCTTTGATTATACATTGCATCTGGCCTTTTGGGATGCAGTGTTGCGTTTTTCAGTTTCTGGTTTAGTTACCCTTGTTTTTGCAGGTCCTTATCACGGTGGAGTTTGGAAAATAAAGGTGGAACTTCTAGATGCATACCTGTATAGATCTCCGTCAATTGGTTTTATTAATAAAATGTACCATACAAATATTGATGAGATGTGAGTTTTCAACAGCTTAATTCTGTAGATAATTTCATCCTTCTAGTGTTGTTTTAGCCGAAGTCTGAAATTTCAACGCTTATCATTTTTCAGCTCAGGATCAGTTTGTTTAGATGTTATCAACCAGACCTGGAGTCCCATGTTTGGTAATTGGATATGAGCAATTATTAGACTTTGAAATTTCTATGGTTTTTCCGCCAACTTCCTTTTTAGTAACATAGCTGGTATTGAAACCATTTCCACAGATTTGACAAATGTGTTTGAAGTGTTTCTCCCACAACTTCTCTTGTATCCTAACCCGTCGGACCCATTGAATGGGGAGGCAGCTGCCCTGATGATGCGAGACCGAACTGTATATAAACAAAGAGTTAAAGGTATAATGATCAATATCAGCTGCTTATTTGTTACAAAAATTTGTGCTTGCTTTAAGTGGACGAGAAGAACGAACTATTAGAAGTCCTTGAATCTTTGAGTAGGGTAGACTCAATAGAATTAAAAACTCATAGCTTTAGTTTGGTTTAGGGTCCATTGGAGACAACCTCTCTACCTGCCAAGGTAGGGGCAAGGTCTGCATTCACTCTATCTTCCCCAGATACCACTTGTGGGACTATACTAGGTATGTTGTTTTTGTAGCTTTGAATTTTGATTGGTTGCTAGGGAATCGGTTATCCTTTGTTTTCTTGATATTTGCGCGTTGATTATGTTAGCATTCTATTGTAGATAAAATTTTCTTAAGTTAGCTTCTCTTGACCTATTCATGGTTAGACTAAGTTCGGGTGAATGGACAACAACATATGGGCCTAACTATCAATAATTGCCCCCACTTGGCACTTGCTGCCTAAAGAAGGACAGACCTTGCGGAGTCTTAGCATCCTCAATCTACTTTGTATCAGTCCTAATCTGATGTGTTTGGTTTATTACTAGAGGCAGTTACAAAAAAGGGATCTTCCAGATGTTGTTCGCTTAAGTCAACCTACCTATTAATGCTTCCATTATCTGGCCTAGTTTTAAAGTGAAATCCAGAGAGTATGTTAGCTTTCTTACTCCATTTTATATGGGACGACCATGTTAGAAATTTCGACCACAGCATCAACATACTTATCTTACATAAAGCAACTCTTTTTTCCTGGCAGGAAAATTCTTTCATGTGGGTATTTTGCTTAGAAATTTGGTAAGGGCAGAAAAACTCTGTTGTTCAGACTCTTCAACATGTCGTCCAGTGTATAGGGTCCACCAAATGTAGTGCATTTTTGGAGGATTCAACACAGATGTTGCTTGGACATATTACTGTTAATTTATGTTTGCTCAAACTCTTTAAAATTGTTGCTGCATCAGTATCTGATCCTCCAAGAGTGCACTACTTTTGGAGGATCCAATATGCACTCGTCGAACTGCATAGTTAAAAAAAAAACAAAAAAAACTATTGATTGTGAAGGGGATCCGAAAAGAAGTTGACCTCTTCATGTTCTTTTATATGTGTGTGTTTCGCGCGTTTATCTTTTCCTATTATTAAGTTTCTTCATTAAAGCTGGATATTTATTAGCATTTTGTGCTTAAAAATGGATGTTTAGTACTGCAACAGAGTATTTTGACATGGCAGGAGAGTAAGAGCAGATTATCTAACATCTGACATACAAGTTGTAACAAACAAATGGATGTATTTTTTTGAAAAAATTTAAGTAATTATTTGATATTTAAAAAAAATAATAATTACAATTTGATATTTTTAGGACAAAAATTACTTATTTACACATAAAGTAACTCACTAAATTGTAGTATTCCACCAAAAAGTTTCTGTACGGGTTTATAAGTGTCTATTACATAGATAAGCTAATCATTATAAAAAGTCTATTACGTGAATGAATTACATAAAAATGTCTCGATGTACTACGAAAAAAGATACTTCTGACTCATATGTTGAAATAGTTTCCACCTGTGTTCACAAGTGTCTACTTCATAAATTAGTTAATCACATAAAACAATCTACCGTAAATTAGTTAATCACATAAAACAACTATCGCGTTTTTTTTTAAAATTAAAAAAAGGAAAAAAATCCGACCTGCCGGATTCGAACCAGCGACCTAAAGATTTCAGCAGTACCACTACAGTCTTCCGCTCTACCAACTGAGCTAAGGTCGGTGCTTGTATAATTAAGTCACAAAATATTATAAATATTACATTGTAATAACTAAAATGATGTGTTCAATTGACATTAGACCGTATGTAAATTCAATTTCATTTGGCATAAAATTTGAAATAACTATATATCTTATTAAGCAAAACATTTTCTGAAGTAACAAAACTAAATTACAAATTTGTGCAAATGATGAATGTAATTGGATAGTGATGACTGATAATGGTTTGTTAGAATGTAGAACAGTCCGTCCTTACAATTTTTTATCAGTATATTATTTAGAACATCGAAAGATGATCAAGGTAGTCTTCTTCAAAGCTATTGCATTATATGGATATATCTTCGCAAATCACAATATATAGTCAACCCTTCTCTTCTTTACATAAATAATACTCGTCATTTCACAAAATCAATACATAAATAACATTATTCTTTATATATTACCCATTAGAGATAAGCCTTGAGAATATGAATTTGACCAACATCAAAAAACTCAATAATTTATTCATGCTCATTAGTTAATTTAATTAATCAAAATAATTAATTTATGTTTATTTATTAAAAAGACAAAGATGAATCAGTCAACATACTTTTAAGCATATTTACTAATGTATAAATCATTCTGTTGTTGTGTGCCAAACGTTGTATGTTGAGTACATATACCACACATTTTTAGGAATTTAGCAAATGTAACCAACTGGTTGTCCAATTTCATTATATCTTTCATTATACTCACCACCTCAATCTGATCTAATTATTTTCTCTATTTTTGTCTAGTATCATTCAACCTCATAAATACATCTAAGACATTTAATTTATTGCTTGAGGTTTTTTCATGAAACAAAGAGATATATATACACCTATAATATGAAAAATCATTAATGAAATAATAAAATATTTTTGTTTATTTTCCCCCTTTCTATGAGACTAGTCTACGACCCATAGGAAGTTCTACGAACCGTAGATTGGTCTCACAGACCTGAATCAATAGCCAAAACTCCTGCAATCTATTTCCTTTTCGAAATCCTAAATGTTACACCATAAGCCCAGAGAAGGCGTAGACCAGACCTCTAACCGTGAATGACCTTCAAGTAAACAACAATAACCACCCATCTAAAGCATACAAAGCCCGGACCTCGAAGCAAAAATGAATCTCTCGGGGCGTCAGGCCATAGGAATAAGTGTGTCGACTCAATTGAGGATAAGACCATGACGTAAGGACCCTGAGAGGGTCCTACATAAGCCACTTGACATACATACAATAAGAGAGTTAAGTAAGACGGCTCATATGCGGAAATATAACTATGTCTTGACAAACCATTATTAAACATCATAAGAGAGGTAGCAACGTAAACCATACACTACGTACAAATTCTCAAGAGTAAACAATAAAAGCAATAAATGATCTTCAAGGATTTTTCCTCGGAGTATGAGGACTCACCAATACTATAGCGAATAGCAATCCGAATCTAGCCACGAGCAGGAGGAGGAACGTCAGACCCTATATTATGAAACAATATAGGCACATGTATGCATTTGTACATCGAATGTACTAAGTATGAGGAAATATGCATAAACGTAGACACAGTATCATAGTAGGCTTAACACTTGTAATGCATGATAAAATGGAACATTTAAAAGCTTAGAAAGCAAAGTCACTGAAACCATGAGACAAGGAACTTACCTTGAACTTTCAATGTTCCTGCAGCCACAATCACCACTGAAGCAAATGTGTCAATCTGATACCTCATAAACAGATTTCAATGGTGTCCCATCATTCATTATCTTCTTCATAGAACCTGAGTAGATATGACACATACTGAGATTCTTCTTATTTTCGTACATGTCGGAAGAGGAGAGGAATCAGATTATTACTGTGAGAATGCGATAAACATACCTATCATCAAATAGAATCATATTGAGTGAAACACCAAACTAACAACTTACATTCTAACAGTCCCACAATTTCATAGAAGTTAAATACAAGTCTCATAAGAGTAGATATCAGACTTTATTTATCAAATAAAATTGCATAAACTTACATGGAGAATAAAAAGGCAAACTTTGCTATGGAAAGACAGAGGATAAACACGTGTAGCTTCTTATACACTTCGAGTAATTTGATGTTTTATATATAGACTTCAGTAATGAGTCTAGCGCAAAATATTCTGTTTGTCATACAAAATAAAAAGTGATGGTTCCTCTGTGAAACATAACAGACCTTGTTAAACAGTAAAACTAGTAGATTACAAAGTGCCTATAAATTCTAAATAAAAATCTTACCTAATGTAATGCCTGCCGCTCATGGGATTTGCCTTGATTTACCACATCAACGTTCTAGCATGACCTTGGAACTAGTAAACTATAAGGAAATAAAGCATATTCGGTTTAAGTGGACAAACATCAAGCTAAAAACATAGCACAAATGCGATTGGTTGATAATTTTACATTTATAATGTAAAAATAAACGCAAATATTTTCTTCTGGAACTCGTGGAAAATAATATTTGAAAATTTGACTCAAAAAGTGAAAGAGAAACTTAGACTTACGCCTATCCTGAATTATATAACCGTCTACTTGAATTTTTGGAATATGGGAAATGTTTGACAACTGGAGTTTCGACCACTCCTATTGATACAACTTTTTTCTAACTGTGGGCAGCCATAAATGTAGAGTGTCCTTAAATTTGTGAGGCATTGCATGACATTTCTGGATGGAATACGCTCTAGTTTTTTGCAGTTCTCTAAAGATACATATTCCAAAGAAGCAAGGTTGTCGAGCCCATCCAACAGAGCTTCTAACAATGGACAATCATACATGGACAGATACCGTAATTTGGGCATGACATCTGAGAAGTCCACATGTCGTAGCCTTTTTCAACTAATAAGATTCAATGATTCAGGAGAAGTAAGGTTGCCAAATCTCTAAGGAAGAGCCTAGATTCCGAAATTATCTATACCAAAGTGTGTTAGGGACGAGAGTTGCATAAGTTGATAAGGCAGAGAATCCCAGTACAAGTGTCCCCTAAGCTCAATCTACGAAGGTACAAAAACTGCTGAATGCCATTAAAAATCAATTGGAATGCCTCAAAATCCACCGTCTCTGAGAAAGGACCGATTCCCAGATCCATTAACCCAGTGAGACGGTGAAGGCCCCCTGAGGGTAAACTAATCAATTTGGGACAATCTGATATACCCAAAGAGGAAAGTGAAGACGTTTCTCCCACATGTAAAGGCAAGGAAACCAAGTTCTTACAGCCCAACACATACATAGCCTCTAGAGAACTTAAACAATTCTCTCTATTAGGAACAGGAAGAGAAGTTAAATTGGGGCAGTCGAATATTCGCAATGTCTTAAGATTGTACAAACTTTTTGGCAATTCACGAAACTCTCCACATTTTGAGAATGATAAGAATTGAAGAGAAACGTTGTTGCGTAGAATCTCATTTGGTAAACAGGTGAGCTCTTTCACGTGATCAACAGTAAGATCCACAAGAGATGTTAAATTGTTGCACAAGTTCAACAATGTCAATTCACTATCAACTCTTTCGATTATTAATTCACGTAGGATTTCAAATTGAGTTGGAGTGCTTTGTAACAGTGGACAGTCTGTAATCCTCAACTTCTCAAGCCTAGGAAAAATTCTTACTCCAACTTCATCTCCTTTCCATTCAATAAGGCTACACATATTCACCAATACTAGTTATTTTAATGACGGGAACACATGGATATTGCTGTTATTGCTGCTTGATCCATTATCATTAATCTCAACACCATAAAATGTAGGTCCGATCCATTCCAATTAAAGGAATCCTATCAGCTCAATATGCCGAAGGAACTTCAGTTGGCCAAGCGATGGAATTTCTTTGCACCTTTTACAAACACTTAATCTCAACTTGATCAAATTTGGTAGCAATCCTTCACTGAACCATGAAGGAAATATATCCCCGAAATAGTTCTCCACTTCTAACGTTTTTAAGTTGGGATGTGGTTGAAGGCCATCCAACACATGGTTATCATTGATCTCACAGCCTTCTGTTTCATTGTGGGACCATAAATATGCCAGGCTGCAGATATTTGGTTTCTCCTATAAATATGTTGTTCGAGCCTTTTCTTTATTTCTGACTAATTGGAGACGTCTGATCGTCAATTTACTTCTAAGGTTTTTCAAACGACCTGATTCTTCTATTCGACGATCTTTCTTTAAACTTACAAAGAACAACGGTAGCGTCTGAAGACTAGTCAATTGCCCCATATTAAGTGACATCTTAATATCTAATCAGTAATGATTACTGTTGCAATATATGTGTCTCAAACTTATCATATTTGCCATTTCTTCTGGAAACTTTCCGAGTGAAAAACAGTTTTTGAGTCTAAGTGTTTGCAAATTGTAGAGCTTGCTAATGGAGTGGGGCAAGGATGTGTTGTTAGTGTTGGAGAGATCAAGAAATCTCAAGAATATTAGCTTGCTGATTTTGCCTGACAACTCCACGATGCCTGATCCGGACAAATTTAAGACTCTCAAGAACTGAAAGCTCAATAGCATATCATAAGATATATTTCTTTTCCAGAACAATGTGCACAAACGTCCTGACTCATTTATCATGTCCATTTTATCACTTGGTGAGATCCATCCAATGTATCCAACTTGAGAAAGTTTTTCTCCATCATTGCCCTTCGAATCAAATAGTTTAGATTTTAAGATATCTCCAGCCAAATCGTGCATCTTATAGTACTTTATATTGTTGTGCTCATCTAGCTCAACATATTGCAGCAAGGAATTTTGCAATAGGATTTGGAAAAACTTGTGCCCAACATCTTCTATCTCGGTGGTCTCTTGATATGGATGGAGAAACCATTCTGCCATCCAGAGTTGGATAAATTGGTCCTTTTCAAACACAAAATCTTTTGGAAACATGGCAAAGTAAGCATAAAGTTTTTAAAGATATGATGATGGTAGATGAACATAGCTGAGTTTTAGGATTTCCTTTAAGATATTCTCTCCATTATCATCTTCACCTGCAACAAAGGGGTTTCCATCAAGAATAGTCCACCATTCATGTTTCTCCTAGTTGCGCAAGAGGCCTCCCAACACACTTGCTGCCAACGGTAGACCTTGACACATTTCAACAATCCTATTCTTGACGCTCACTATTTCTTCCGGATATTACCCATCAACAAATGCTCATTGTTTGAAAATCGACCAAAAATGATCATTCGCTAATTTTTCCAACATATGAAGGCCTACTGCCACTACTGTGGATGTCACCAGCTTCATACGAGTCAGCACAAGAATGCAGTTTCCTCTGGATGTGTTTACTCCTCTCAAGCTGTCGATGAACTCATCCCACACTGGAAGGTCAAAACGCCACAATCATCTAAGACAAGCAAATATATTTTTCCTCCTAGTTCATCTCGGAGTTTCTTCACTATTATATGCCTGGTTTGGACCTCAAGTTTCCGCTGTGTCAATGATTCGAGGATCTGTTCAAGAAAGCTCTTAGTGTCTGACATTTCAGGTAGACACAACCACACTCTCTTTTCCAAGTGTTTTTCGATCTCTTCATCATTGAAAATTCTCTTGGCAATAGTAGTTTTCCCTAAACCCCCCATACCCATTATGGGAATAGCACACAGTACAACTTCCTCTCTCATGTTCAACATCTTCTCCTTAATTTCGGCAACATTATTGTCTCTACCAACAACATCCGAAGCAACTACTAAGGAATCTGTTTCTCGAATCATCGGTGCTATTTGCTGAGAAGGAACTATGAGTGATTGGAGACCTAGGTCTTTGGCTAACTGATTGATAGCCCTCAACTCTTCATTTATGTTTTTAATTTTTTGAGATATTTTGCTTATAAAAGCAGATTGAGAAATGACACCTTCCTCATTGGACTGTTTTGAACTTGTTCTTGTAGAGATTCATATAGGAATTCTTCAAGCACATTCTCAGCATCTTTACAAACTCTCTCAAGCATCATGAGCCATTTTTCCACTGCTTGATCACCGTCATCAACTTGTCGTCTTTGAGCATCATGAATGAAAGCTTGAATGATAGATACATTTTGTGTCATCATTCTGAGATGTTTGTTGCAATTCGGCCTTACTTTCTCAATAGTGAGAGAAAGAAGCTTTTCAAGCAAAACTTGAACAGTAGCACCAATTACAGGGTCAGCCATTGTTGCATTTGCTTCGTCTTTTTAATCCTTCACCAAAGTCTTCTCAAGGTTTTGGCACAAGTCTTTCTTTTGCTACTTGTTTATGGACCACTAAAGGAAACACAATAATTGGGTGTTTTCTTCTTCTTTTTCTAATGAATAGCAGTCACTTTCCAAATCAATAAGTGGTTTGGAAAATTGTCACGACCCAAAACCGGGCCGCGACTGGCACCCACACTTACCCTCCTATGTGAGCGAACCATCAATCTAAACCTTAACATTTCAATTTAATATCAACAGAAAGTAATGCGGAAGACTTAAACTCATTAATAAAAAGACAATTCAATAACTTCTAAAATTCAACATCTATTATTCCCCAAAATCTGGAAGTCATCACCACAAGAACATCTATGATCAAATTACTAAACTAAGAGTATTCTAAGAAGCTAAAATAAACAAAAGCTAGTCCATGCCGGAACTTCAAGGCATCAAGACATGAGGAAGAAGATCCAGTCCAAGCTAGAAGC
>NC_028646.1:4917471-4917647 GCF_001406875.1 Solanum pennellii
TGACGGATGCAATCTCCCTTGACCTCAACTTGCGAATTTCTCTATCTAGAATGGCAATAGGCTGCTCCTCATAGGGCAAATTTTCATCAAGTAGAACCGAATCCCAATGAATGATGTAGTTTCCATCCCCATGGTATCTTTTTAACATAGACACATGAAATACCGGATGCACTCCG
>NC_028646.1:4917858-4918087 GCF_001406875.1 Solanum pennellii
GATTTCACTTTTTCTAATGAATCCCTCAAAAGGTCAGTACCCCAAGGTCTAACCTCAAATGCGTCAAATCAACCAATGGGAGACCTACATCTCCTCCCATACAATGCTTCGAAAGGAGCCATGTCATTCTTGAGTGATAGCTATTATTGTATGAAAACTCCGCTAAGGGTAAGAAGCTATCCCAATGGCCACCAAATTCTATCACACATGCACGAAGCATATCCTCCAA
>NC_028646.1:4923657-4934272 GCF_001406875.1 Solanum pennellii
ATAGCATAAACCATAACCTACCTCCACCGAAGATTCGTGATCAAGCAAGCAAGTTTCCCAAAGATTTGTTTTTTCCCCTCGTTCGTTTCTCCCTCTCTCTACTCGTTCGTTATTCTTCCTCTCTCTGTTCTTTTTCTTTTTCTTATTCAAACCCTCTTTCTTTTACCCTAATTAACATATAATTAAGTATAAAGATGGCAATAATATCCCACTAATTAACTCAAGGTTACCTCTTTTAACCCCCAAGTAATTAGACTTATTAACACTAATCCAGTAACTTTATAATTAAAGTAGGAATAGTCCAAAACGACCCTTAAATTACTAAGCAGAAATCCGACCCAGCCTGGGATTACGCAGCCTGTGACGGCCCGTCGTGCCTGCGACGGTCCGTCATGCAGGTTCGTCATGGACTCAATTTGTTTAAGGAGTCTGTGACGGCCCGTCGTGCCTACGACGGTCCGTCCTGCACTTCGTCGCCAAGTTCAGAGAGTCGATTTCAGTACCCAAATTTCAGAAGTCTAAGTCTTTTGGAACGAGACACCCTCGACGGCCCGTCGTGCCCATGACGGTCCGTCGTGGGTTCCGTCGACTCACACAGTTTTTCCAGAAATAAATTCTGCTGCTCAAAACGACTAAACAGGTCGTTACAATAATTTTTCAGAAAATATTACATTTTCCGTTTAAAAAAGAATGAGCTAATTTAATGTGACACGGAGTTTTAGAAAATAAAGGATACTTTTGAATCTTATAATTCTAAATAAAATTTCTGTCAAATGTACAAAATTGTCCTTTAATCTTGTAGCTTTAAACAAGCCATGCAGTAATTTGAAATTAAAATGTTACCCCAAAAAAAGGAAAAATGTCATTTTTTAAAAATAGATTAAAATGAAAGGAGGTCATTCTTTTTTAATATGAGGGAGTATTGAATTTATAACTCAGAAGTGATAAACAATTGGCAGTAACATTTAGCCAAGTTTTCTATTTTCTTTTTCACTTGATTGAGATTCTACTTTTCCAGGTTGGATTGTACTCTCTCCGTCCACTATTGTTTATGAGGTATAGTGCCGGCAAAATGATTCCATATTTTGGTGACCTGTCCAACCCGTCCATATTTTAATGGGTTAGGTGAGTGATATCACATCGTTAAAATATGGGTTGATATCAATATTTGACCCATAAAAATATGGATAAAATATGGGTAGAGTATAAATTATCCAAATGAGTTTAACTTTTTACTTTTATTCACTCTTCATGATACCGCTAAGAATAGTGTAACTTCTCTTCCTTTTTATGTTATTCAATAGAACGAACTATTCTTCTCTTTAATTGAAATGATGAACTAGGATTATTTAAAAATGGTGACAATAAGGTTTCATAATAAATGGGTGGTGACATAAGTCTTAAGTATGGTGTATGTGACAATTATGTAATTAATGATTAGGGATTATGGAGTTTCCCTCAAGTTTATAAGTTGACAGTTTGGTCCACTGAATTAAATGAAGGGTAAAATGGTAATTTCACAATACCTAATTTAACCAACTTTTGTTGGGAATTAACTGAGGGGTAAAAGGGTAAATTGACTAAACCAAACCTAATTTAACCAATTTTGGTGGGAAATATCGAGCTAAAAGAGGAAATAAAAGTGTTTCCCCCGCCTCCAGCCGTAGTATTCGTCCTCTTCTTCTTCTTCTTCTTCTTCTTCTTCTTCTTTTTCTTCTTCTTCTTCTGCTCTCGTCTTTGCTTGCTTGTTTGTCTTTATTCCCTCTCTCTTGATTTTCTTCTAATTATCATTTTCGTACATTGTGGGTCTTCACTGCTAGTGCTTGTGCTTTCTTCTTCTTGATTAAGATTTACCTAATATGTAACTGGTGGACCAAATTTCATTTTGTTTTAATTGGAATTACTTCATAAGCGATTAGTTATACACCATTGTTTCTGATAAGTAAAATTAATAGTTATTTGAAATCAATTCATTATCATCTGATCTGGGTACCTGCAATTTTTCAATAATTTGCATTCGCGTTTCCAACATATTGTTATGTATGTTGCAATAGTTGACTATTACAACATATTATAGTCATATGTAGCAACATAATTGTTATTTCAATCACAACATAATAGTCATATGTAGCAACATATCAGTTACATTTCACAACAGAAAAACCATATGTGGCAACATATGATATAACATAAAAATGTTGCCACATGTGATTTATTTTTCAAAACTGAACAGTCAAATGTAGAAACATATGATTTACATCTCGCCATAGAATAGTCATATGTTTCGACATATGATATAATATAAACATATTGTCACATGTGATTTATTGTCACAACAGAACAGTGATATGTAGCAACATATGACTTACATCTCGCCACAGAATGGGCTTATGTTTCTACATATGATATAACTAAAAAATGTTGCCACATATGATTTATTTTTCACAACAGAACAGTCATATGTAGCAACATATGACTTACATCTCGCCACAGAATAGTCACAGGTTGCAACATATGATATAACATAAAAATGTTGTCATATGTGATTTATTTTTCACAATAGAACAGTCAAATGTAGCAACATATGATTTACATCTCGACACAGAATAGTCATATGTAGCAACATATGATAAAACATATAAATGTTGCAATATGTGATTTACAACAGAACAGTCATATGTAGCAACATATGACTTCTCGCCACAGAATAATCATATGTTGAAGCATGTAAATTTTCTTCATAATTACTAATTATTTTTTAATTTAATTTCTTTGGTACAATGTCATTATTTGTAGGGATTTATTGTCGTAGTGATGGGTTGAGAAGAAAAATCGATTCATATGGCGTTGGGAGGATAGTAAAAAACGAGGAGTCGGTTCAGTAGGGATGTATGTCGAAAGAAACATTTTGTATGATGAATTCTTCAATTTAGTCGTGCAAAAGTCTGGATACAATTGTAAATCGCAACATCTTGTCATAAGTTACATTCCCCATTTTTTTCATAATGAGAACGTTTTACCTTTTAGAATAACTGATCAATCTAGTTTGAGTTTATTTGGGAGGAACATAGAAACCACAAATATTAAGAGTCTACGTGGAAGAAAATCCCGTCGAAGAGGATCATAATGCAGACCAAGGAAAAAAATATATGTTTAATGATGAATTTGATCCTGTGGATCGGACATGAATAATCTCGATGATGAAATTGGAATAGGTGAAGGTGAAGGTCAAGCTGAAGGGTCGAACCTTGAGAGCAACTTTCCTCCTACACCTATAGTTGGCAGCAACAATGCATGTTCTTCACAATCTTCACGTGTTAATAATGTTCGAGATAATGAAACAGGTTTTTATAAGGGAATGACATTCAAGAACAAGCAAGAACTGACAAATTCATTGAAAATTGCTTGCTTGAAAAAAGATTTTAGACTGAAAAAGATTATCAATTCTCGTAATGTGTTTTCCTTTAAATGTTCATATCGGATTGCAATTGGTGGCTGAGGGCTGTGAATTTTACAAGTAGCGACAGGTTTGCCATTAGAATCTACGAAAAGTACCATAAGTGTGGTTCAAAGCATCTTACAAGCCATAATCCCCACGCCACGACAAAGTCATAAGTAACTACTTTGAAAATAGGTTTCCTAATCATAAAGGCCCATCCACAAGAAACATGTCGAATCAACTCCGCACAGAATTGGGTTGTAAGGTAAGTTATTGGATGATTTATAACGGTATGAAGCATGCTAAGTCTAATATTAGGGGAACACATGAGCACGGGTATGCAGTGCTTAATGCGTATCGTTATATGCTTGAAGTTGCGAATCCAGGAAGCAAGACGACATTGTCGCTCGATAAAAATGGGAGGTTTCAGTGTTCTTTGTATCATATGTTTCTTAGATAATTGGTTTTCAAGAAATTTGAAAAGTAATAGCCGTTGACGGCACATTCCTGAGGAGCAAGTATGGAGGAGTTCTGCTATCAGCGTGGCACAAGATGCTGAGAATCATATATTTTCAGTGGCTTTCTGTGTCGTGGACAAGGAATGTGATGCCTCATATGAATATCTTCTTTTTTTAAAATATGAGAAGCTTTGTAGATGATACTGATGAGTTGTGCATTATCTTTGATAGGTATCCAAGTATTCAAAAGATGGTTATGAGAATCTACCTTGCATCTCATTATGGTTGTTGCATGAGACACCTTGGGGATAATATTCCAACTAACTTTAAAATTTCGAAGATAGTGTCCCATTTTTATAAAACAAAAAAGGCGTACGATATATTTGAGTTCAATGACCATTTCAATCAAATAAGAGATTTGGTAACAAAGGCGGCAGAAGCTCTTGAACGTATTGGATTTCACACATGGAGTAGGGCATTTTGCCCGGAAAATAAGTACCATCTCATTTGAGTTTATTTTTACTTTATGTGCGTTGTTTGATTTTTATCTTTTGTTGTGTAGATATAAAATTATGACATCAAACATCGCGGAGTCTATGAATGCAATGTTTGATGTTAAAAGAGAATTCCCATTGTCGCACTATTTGATGAAATAAACAGGAGATTTGCATTGTTATTTCACCAAAGGCGTATGGAACTGGTGCACTCTTTAAATCGATTTGTTCCCTCAATTGAAAAAGACATATTAGAGAATGTCAACGCGGACAACAAGTTGTTGTCCCATGAAATCGCTAACTACATGTTCAGTGTCACTGGTCATGGAGATGTTGCTACTGCGGATCTACAAAAAAGAACTTGTACTTAAAGAATTGTTGACTTGGACAAAATACCTTGTCCACATGACATGGCAGCGCTTCGATCCCAACATGGTGCAGATTTTGGAAATCAGATTTACGTGTACTCATCTCCATATTATTCCGTGGAAAAATACATAATGGCATATTGTCAGAAAATTCACCCGGTGCCACCTGAAGATTCTTGGATTGTCCCTTTGGATATCAAACAGAGAGAAATACCTCCTCCATATGTTGATCCAAGTAAACCCGGAAGAAGGATATAGAAGAGACAGTGTGGAGTTGGTGAATCATTTCCAACAAGAAAAAATAAGTGTTCCGTTTGTAGGGACTTTGGACACAAAAAAAGCTATATCCCAAATTTAAATGCCCCATAAGGATGATCCCTATCTTCTTATCTTATTTATAATCAACTTATGTGATGTTATTTGTACATAATGCGTGATTTATTTAATTATGTGTTGCTACTTGCAACAAAATATTTCATATGTTGCAACACAAGACAATTATGTGTTGCAACTTAACACAAAATATTGCATCTATGACACCAATTATATATTAGAATATTGCATGTGTGGTAACATATGTCACTTATGTGTTAGATCATACAACATAAAGTTGCATCTGTGCCAACATATGTCATTTATGCCTATTAAGTACCACAAAGACGAATCTGTACCAACATATTTTAAAAAAATATTTTCGTGTAATATGATGATATCATTACTGTCATTGGAACTATGATGACGCGACTCTTCATAGTACAACATATTTCATATGTGACAACATATGTCAATTACACATTTAAAATCTAATTACAAATCTGTCCAAATATACTTTTAAATAATGATTACGAATCTGTCCTAATTACTGTCATATTGTCCTCTCGAAACAGTGGACAGGTATATTAATTACAAATCTTCTATTTTTACCCTTTGTTGAAAAGTCATCTCTTGCAACTTTTCAAATTTCGTTGCATAATTTCAAATTTCTTGGCATTTTATAAGAACACAACACAAGGGAGGGATAAGTCAAAAGTTATCTCAAAAATGGTTTCAAGTAGTAAAAACGTCATTGAATCCCTCCCGATTGAACTAGTAATTCTTATCGTTGAAAGGGTTGCTTCCTACTCCCTACAAGATTTAATGAGTGTTAAATTAAGTTTCAGGTTCCCTAATGAAGTCGCTAATGAACGTTCTATATATAATAAGGTAACATTGGTCTGAATTCTCCCTGAACCTAGATGGACGATGAATCAACAAGCCATCTCTTTCATGAATATTTGCATAGAATCGGAGAACTTAGAAGCCTTATACAGAAAAGGCGTGGTAATTTTGATGTTTTTCCTTTTTTTTCACGTTTTCATCAATGTATTTTGTATTCTTAATGTGTTCTTTCTTTTATAGTTCGATTTCTTCAATCATAATGATCCAACTACATTGGGAATGGTTAAAAAAGCAGCAGAAGATGGCCACCGTGGTGCAGAGTATGTGCTTTCCGTAATTTCAATCTCTGAAGGTGGTAAATCCATGAGAGAAGACTTGATGTGCATAACCAACATGAAAAAGAATGTACCAGTAATAGTTACAAGACGTCGACACTATTTGCGATACATTTTAAATCAAATGTGGGTGATAGAACCTAATATATTGGGAGAGAGACCCATTTGTTGCACTATGCATCAACCTAATCAAATTGCCCGCAGGAATGGTTGGTCTAGGGGAAGCAACAATGAAGATGATATTCGTTGTGAATTGTGTAGTTCTAATTTAGAAGTAGATTATCTAGTTAAATTTCTTCCTCATACGACCGTGTGGGATTAATCTAATCTATGGCAACATATGCCATATGATGGAAATGTTGTCTTTTTGTCTTTTGTATGTATTTTCAAATTAAATATGTGGCAACATATGACATATGGTCAAAATGTTGTGTTTTTGTGTTTTGTACTTATTTTTGAATTATGTGGCAACATATGTACTTATTTTGTAGTTATTTTCGAATTAAATCTGTGGCAACATTACATTCTTCAGAAGTGTCTCTTCGTCTTCAGAGGTGACTCTTCATATTCATTACATTAGAATTATATATACATATACATATACATATATATACATACATACATATATATATACATACATATATATATATATATATATATATATATATATATATATATATATAAAGTGTGAAGCTCCAAACCTCAAAGTTGAATTACTATTTTGTCCTTCACTTAAATATTTTTAAATATTTTTTTAATGTACAAAATGTATAAATATATTTTTATAACTAATTAAATAATCAATGTTAACTATTCAATTTAAATTATTGTAATTAAGATATAATGGAAGATAAAAAGTCATTCAAATGAATGAAATAGGTTACATTAATTTACTAGGTGGAAGTTCTAACATTTCAAATGAAAAGTATTAAAAGAAATTGTTATATATTACAATCCGCAAAAATTTATTCTTCATCTCTATTTTGTATGTTTTCTCTTTCAGGTTTTCTTTTACCGACAATATTGTGTAGTTGAATTTGGTTTAGACAATGTAAGACTCTCATCTTCCTCTCTTTTTTTACATAAAGTTCTTATGGTATGTTCTTTAGTATTTTGTATTTCGTCTAATGTTTTAATTTTCATTTATCATATAAATCATGCTCAATTCTTTAATTGTTGTCTAATGATTTGATCTTTCACATGAAAATAAATTATTAAAATTTTGTTGTCACCATTTATGAGGTAGATTTTTAATTTCAGTGATAAATATATGATGCTTTTGTAGGCAGTTGAATTACTTTGTTGCTTCTATTTTTCATGATAAGTACTGGATATGACTTCTTTATTTGCTAAATAGATATTTAGTGTTTACCTTCATTAATGTTAGGAACTTGAATTTATTATTTTAATAATTGAAGAATTTTTTATAATGTCTTTGTGGATTTTAAGAAGTTTATATTTGCTTCGTATGAGTAACATACGCTTAAAAGCAGAAAGAATGTTAGACAAAAGATAGATGACCGTTTTACTTCTATATTAAATTAAAATGTTTAACTATTTAATAAATTCGATATCAAATAGTAACTCATCACATTAGTCATGGATCAACCACCATAATGTCTATGAAATATCTTTGTATTGATTTCATGCTGGAGTAAATTATGATTTTTTTGTTCTTTTTGTATTCCAATTGGAAATATTTATGGTTGTGTTTGTCCTCCTAAAAGAAAAAAATTGGATCTATATTATATATAGTTTTTTTTATATATAAATATTTGTATTAATGTCCCACTAACTCTCCTTTATGTAAATATATATAAAAGAAATCGGATCTATAATACTATATATAGTTTTTTTTTACATAAATATTTGTATTAATGTTCCACTAACTCTCCTTTATGTAAATATATAGTAACTTTCACTAATTATTTTCATTATGATTTTTACTCCTACCTCTCATTCATGATCTCATATGAGTTAAAGTCATATACATGATACATGACAACTCTTGTGTTCTTCGATCATATCTATAAATAGTGGCATTTGACACAAGATTGTACACACTCAAAATAGTTGGAAAAAATGTGTTCTATGCTCTCTTTTGTTTATCTCTTTTTATTTGTTTTGTTTAATGTTTAGGTTTCTTTATTGTTTTCATTGTATAACACTCTTAATATANTATATATATATATATATATATATATATAAACATGGAAAGCTTCAAAACAAAAAGCTAAATTATCATTTTATCCCTAGACTTAATTAAAGTATCAAAAAATATATTTAAAAAATCAATTTAAAATCCAAAAATGGTGAATTAGGTAAATTAAATTAAGTATAGTCCAGTTTCATTTGACTAATAGTTCATTTACTTTTATCATGACAATGCTTTAGGCTTTTAGCATTCTCTTTGGATGTAGGTATAATGCATTAAGTTCAGAAATTAAATCTCTATATTAAAAAAATGAAAAAAGACCATCTCATAATAATTTGGGTCTTTTCAACAACTCCAAACGTCTTATAATAATGTGAATCTCTTCTATTTCTCCTAACATCTCATAATAAATTTTGTCTTTTCTACTACTCTTATAATCACGTTATAAATAAGTCTTTTTGCTATTTTATTCGGTAAAAAATTTCACAGTTTCTTGAGTCTTTTTCTCCACCATCTTCAGCTTCATGTACTTATCAACCCCATCCCTTACACCCACCCCACCTTCTTTTTTCTTTTTTGCTTACTTTCTTAATTTTCATATATTTGAATCAATACAAGGTTCTATGATTTTTAACCACATTTGGATTGGTCATGATGCAATTCAATATATGTATCAATTTAATTTTTATTGTTCATGCAAAATCGTCAGTTTCACAAGACAAATAATTTTTCATTACAATATGTATTTATCTTTATATTAGAGTACTATATATATGTCAGAAAAGTACTATCGAATTTGCAAGAATTTCTAATCTCAACTTATGGGCTTGTTATTTTTGTTTTCATTGTATTTAATTTTTTTTTGTAGCACATAAGAAGTCTATATTAATATATATACATATATATATGTCATTTAAATTTAATCATTTGTCATAGAAGAACTGTTTTAAGTATTTCGGGATAAACGTGCGATGCACGTTCCCAGAGACTAGTATATATATATATATATATATATATAAGAAGAACAAAACATAGGTCTTTTCATATAATTATCTCCAAGATGGAAAGGAAGAATATGAAATCTTCAGAAATGACATTGAGGAAAAAAACTATATTGAATCCCTTCCGAAGGAACTAGTAACTGTTATCGTTGAAAGGGTTGCTTCCCACTCCCTCAAAAATTTACTGAGGGTTCAATTAAGGTATGTATCTATGTATTCAAGAATTTTCGTTCTTTAATTCTTTTTTTTGACCATTCGATTTGATTTTTTCAGTTCAGGCTTCTAAATAAAGTCGCTAATGAACCTTCTCTATTTCAGAAGGTAAATTTGTGCAACATTCTAGTGTTTATATGGACGTCTTCGTTTTATCGGAGATGTACTTCTATCATGGAAAAGTGTTGCAAATTGGGGAATTTAGAAGCCTTATACAGAAAAGTGCTGGTAATTTTAATGTTTTTCGTATGTATTCACGTTTTTACCAATGTATTTTACATTTTAAATGTGTTATTTCTTCATTAGCATGATTTTTTCAAGTCTTGCGATTAAAATGGATTGGGAATGCTTAAGCGAGCAGCAGATGATGGCCACCTTTGTGCAGGATATGTGCATGCCATAATTTTAATCTTCAAAGGTGGTGAATCAATGAGAGAAGGCACAAGTTTCTTTGGCAACATGAGTATACCATCGCTCAGACGATGTCGAGACTATTTGCGACATAGTTTACTTGGAATGTTCCCACCGGAACCTCAAAAAATTGGACAAAGACCAATTTGTTGCACTACTCATCAATTCTTAAACGACCGATATCGTTGTGACTTATGTCGTTGTGATTATAAATTAGATGAATTAGTTAGTTTTATGGGATATTTCCTAAATAAATATAATTTTGTCCAACTTGATGTTTCGTTGATTAGTTATATAATACCCTAAGAAATCATTTTTCCAAATGTTATACCTTATTTTTATTGCTTAGTTATAGTATAAATCACTAAAATTTTTTGTCCAAATTTTTATTTTTTTCCATTCCAAAATCGATCAATTTCGTCGATTAGTCCCTCCTAGATGTTTCATCTGTGACAACATATGCATATTATGTTGGCAAAATTGCAACATATACTACATTTGTGGAAACATCTTACTTAAATGTGTAAGTACTTTTTAAAATTGACCCATTGATAGGCAAAGCCCATTCTGTTAAACTAAAACT
>NC_028646.1:4935048-4946899 GCF_001406875.1 Solanum pennellii
TATATATACATATATATATATATATATATATATTTATATATATAATAGGGTTTTCAATTTTTTCATCCATGCCGCTTTTTTTCTCTCTCCCTCCTCTCCTCTCTCCTCTTCTCTTTTTTCTGATACGACAACCTCTCTCGCTTCGCATGCATCTCCAATGTAATGATATTTTTTCACTTTCATCAGTCTTTTCTATTCTTTTTTTAACAAACAACTAATTTGATTGGCCTTTGGGTCTCGGGAAGAATGTGGTTCTTTTAAATATTTGATCTAATGAATGAGTTTTGTTTCTTTTCTTACTTTTGATATGAATTCAATGCAGACTTCATGGTCAAAGGACAATCCACGTCGTAGATTTTGGTCTTGTCCACGCTATCGTGTATGTTCAATTCTACAGTCTTGGAGACTTCATATCTCAGATCTCTTTATTTTTTTAATTGAAATTTCTTTCTTATGGTGTGTATTTCAGGAGAATTCATTCAACTTCTTTAGATGGAAGGATCATGAATATGTTGATATATGATTAAAGTTCGCTATTCTCAGATTGACGAACAAAATTTAGGAGCTGGAAACTGTTGATGAAAGTGATATTAAAAGAAGTACCGAATGGGGGATGATGAAGGAGAAGAAGCAGACCAAATGTTGTAGCATGTGGAAGCTAATCTTGGTGTTATTTTTCTTGTATTATTAAGCATTACTAAGAAGAATATTGTAGAGGATAGAAAATTCTTATATAGTTGTGTCCAACCATTAAAATTATCATAGTTGTGGAAATAAATAAACGTAGTTTTGCAATCCTGATCAAATGTATGTTTATTTGAGGCCAATGTTAGACCATTTGAGTCATATGTTGCCACATATGTGTCATATGTTGCTACAGATGTGTGATAAGTTGACACATATGGGCATATGTAGAAGCTTTTGTGTCACATATCGCCACAGACGAATCATTTGTAGCAACAGATGCCTCAAATGTTGCTATAGATGACGATAAATTGTGGCTATAGATGGCCATTTGAGGCGAATGTTTGACCATTTGAGGAATATATATAGCGACAGATGCCTAAAATGTTTTATACAACTTATCAACGAAAAGGTAATTCACAATGATATAAAAACCACCTATCTAATCAAATGTGGTAACCGCAACATTTTTGTCGATCTTTGCCTTTTTAGGTCTAGGCCTCTATGGGTCTTCATTGTCATTAAAATTGCCATTCCAAGCCTTTAACTTCCATAATTCCATAGTAGTGAAACATATGTCATGTGAAGGGTGTCAACACTAATTCCACAAGATGATACTTCTAATCCATCACTCAAAAACTCAGTGTATGCAGCAACAAAAAGTCCACAATCTCTTCATGGTATATCATTAATAAGAAAATATAATAAAAACACATTTTTGATAGTCGTAATACAAAAAATAATGTGATACCTACAGACTACTGCTTTCTTGTTGGGCAATACCAGTAACATGTCTAACTCGAATGGCTGAGATTTGTTCTTTCCTTGATAACATTCAAGAACTGACTAATTGATTCGCTCTTTTTCCTCAAAAAATCCACTTAACTCAAGGTACTTTGGAATTGTAGCCAACTTTTAAAGCTCCGAGGAAAATTTTCTATTATACCTAGATGAGGACATGGAATCATACACTTTTATGCACCGTTCCTTCAATGGAACAACTGCCAAGACCCAATGGAATTCCTCATTACTATTTATAGGGACATAAACATCATCTGTCAAGTGTCAAGGCAGTCCACAAGGTATAGCGAACCCTTTCATTATGCAAACAATTTTATCCTTATATTCACTAGCATTGTCAATGTATGTTTTGAAAAAAACAACTTGTGGTGGTATGTCGATATTCAGAATGACTATGTTGTTGCTTCGACTTCTTACTCAAATAGTAAAAAATGACATCCACATACTGCACAAATGCATCAAACAAGTGTATCTCTGTATAAATTTATTTGCATATATTCATGTATTAATCAAACATAAAAGTGGGCATGGATTTACCTCATTAGTCCAACACTTATTGGGTTGAGACATTATGTAGAACTAGTCCTTATTCTTTGGAAATGCTACTACAAAATCAAGTTGGTCAAAATGAAGTTTTGAGAAATTGGCTAAGTAGTGATCGTCCTTGTCTCTTCTGTGATTGTGTAATCATTATAAATAATTATTTAGTGGACAACAAGAATAAATACTAATAATAGTTGAACGACCTTACTTTTTTGCATGATGCTTGTAAAGACCCTCGTTTATCAATTGCGACAAGGATGACATTATTACAGTTGGACCCTCGCTGTCAATGTTAAAACCTTCAAATGGATATTGCCGTTTCACATCACAAATGGAGACTTCGACTTTCTTCTCTTTGTTTTTCGCTTTCATTTTTTCTTTCTGCTTCTCCTTCTCCTGATTCTCTTCTGCTTCTCCTTCTTCTTCTTATCCTTATCCTTCTCCTTCTCCTTCTTCTTATCCTCCTTCTTCTGCTTCAGTTCTCCTTCTCCTCCTTTTCCTTCTTCTCTTTCTCCTCCTTTTCCTTCTTCTCCTTCTCCTTCTTCTTACTAATAGTAGAAAGTGTTTGGAAATAGATTTTTTCAACCTCCTTCACTTCAGAGGCTGTGAATTCTTCTTGGATATTTGGACATCAATATGAGAAATTTTCTTAAAAATATCAGTGAGTTTTTTAACACGACTAATAAAATAATAATATTGTTGCTCACATTCTTCACATAGACAAAAAGAGCATTTGATGTTAGAAGAGGATGCAAGACCAATAAAAGATTGATTTGTAGTCATGGATGAAGCTTCTTGTATCATTTCATCTACAAGGAAAATTAAAAAGATTGAGACTTTTCAATTCATTATAGATAATATTAATATTATGTTGCCACAGATGGATAGTCTCTTGCCGTAAATTAACATTATTTTGCCACATATGTATCTACTGTTGCCACATATGATTCATATGCTGACACATATGAATCTTATATTGCCACAGATGAATTTTATGTTGCCACAGATGAATCCTACGTTGCCACATATGAATCTTATGTTACCACAGATGAACCTAAGTTGCCACATATGATTTTTATGTTGTCACAGATGAATCCGAAGTTGTTACAAATGAATCTTATGTGTCTACAGATGACCATTTTGTTTCCCTAACGCATAAGTGAGATGTTACAACATATGATGAATGTTGGAATATGCACCAACATATCACTAAAATGTGGCAACATATGATACATCTTTCAACAAACGAAATATATGTTGGACAACTGAACAACACTATATTTCTAAAATCATATCAACAAAATGGCCACAAGGAATCATCTAAAAAGTATGATTCTTTTCTACCCATGGTGGTTAACATGGTTTATGGGGGCTGTGAGTTTTCTGAACTCTCCCCTATATTGGTGCTCAGTACTACTCCCAAAAATATATTGGCTCTTATGTTTAAAAACATATTGATTCTTTGGTTTGAGATTAGTGCTCAAGATTTAGTTTTTGAAAAAGCTCTTTTGAAATTATAGTTTCCTCTTTCTTCTATTAAAGCTATCCATAGGCCCTGTGGAAGTCTAGCTTCCCCTTCCTTCTCAAAAGTTTGAAAACATTTTGTTTAAATCCTTAGGACTACGTAGTTCCCTTATAACTCTTGAGAAGTGAACTCAACTTGATACTCTTTGCTTACTTGAAACTTAACTCTTAGGGAATACTTAGTTCCCTTATAAATTTTGAGAAGTTAACTAAACTCTTTACTCTTTCTTGACTTGAAACTTGAGTCTTAAAATAAAGTTAAAATGTTTAAATAAGACTCTTGAAAACCTTTAATAACTTAACTTTAACTTACTTCTTAACTTTAGACTTCACTCTCAACTTCCTTTACATTGATCTTAACTTTCCTTGAATGAATTATGGATTCAAGGTTTCAATTTAAGCTCTTGGATTATTTCTAGGTATTTAGAGATCATTTGAAGTGATTAGAATTCATTGGAGGATGTTAGTGTACCTTGGAAAGACTTTAAAGGGCTAAACTACGAAAACTTGACGAAAAACGCCGGGTAGGGTGTATTGGTGGTGCGCTGCGCCAGCCTAAGTTGATTGAGGCCTGATTCTGGCGCACTGGTGGCACGCTGCGCCAGACCTTTGTTGACTGGGTCCAATTCCTTACGCACTACAGGCGCACCTGACAAAATTTTCAACTCGTTTTCCATCACTAAGCTCACCAAAACTTCCTAGATATTTCACCAAAAGATTGGAACCATTGGTACTATTAATTACTACTGAATTCAAACTCAAAATAACTCAAAATAACAAGTATTTAAACAACCATGACAATCAACAAGAAATCAAACGTTTTTGAAGAATTTAACTCCTAACATGAAATAAATTCTCAATTTCGCTGAACTGAAACAAATTGATGTGTTGGTAAAGTAAACCAACACAAAAGATCCCACATACCTCAAAGGGATCACCCCCGATGAAATCCACGCAACGAATTCTTGGCGTTCTTGCATCTTCTTCTCCCTTCTCCTCTTTTCTCCTTTCTTTCAAAGCCCTAACTTATTTTCTAATTGTGAAAACTGATTGGGATCATCTTAGACCCCAACTTCTTACCTTTAAAACGAAATTAATAATTGATTTAGAAAAAGACCAAAACACCCTTAACAAATGCAGATTTGGAACTTTCCCTGCTCCACATTCCAACTTCCGAATGTCATATCTCCCTCATACGACCTCGGAAATTCGCAAACTTAGCATCGTTGGAAAGATATTCTGACGAACTTTCCATCCATATAAAAACTCACCCAATATCTTCCTGAGATGGGAATTATGGTAATTTAAATATGACAAAAACTCATTTTTGAAATCTGGAAATTTTCCAGATTTCCTTATTTCCAAATTTGGTTCATCTTGTTTTTCTTAGCTTAACCTTAGTTATCTAGAATACAATATGTTACACTGGGCAACTTCAAGAAAAAAGGATGTGAACTTAATATCAAAGGTGGACTTTGTAAGATACGAGATCCTTCTTTGGGTTTTAATCGGTCAGATTAGCATGTCATTAAATCAATTGTTTCCTTTATATCTTCACAACTCCATAAAATCTTGTCTTTCTGCAAAAGTGAAAGAAGATGTCTGGAAGTGGCATTCTGGTTATGGACATTTAAATTTTGAGAGCTTGAATTTTTTAAAGAAAAAATAATTGGTATTGGGTCTTTCAAAGATTGAATTTCTTTCAAAGATTGAATCTACAAATGAAGTCTTTGAAGATTGTGTTGTTAGCAAGCAACACCATGAACCATTTCCAGCAAGCAAGTCGTGGAGAGCAAAAATGGTGCTAGAGTTGGTGCACTCGGATATATGTGGTCCGATATCCTACATCTAATGGAGATAAACACTAGTTCATTAGCTTCATTATTTACTAGAGCAGAAATACATGGGTTATTATTTCCGAAAAGAAAAATATGATATGAAGTTTGAAGTCCTTTCTGAAAATGTTCTGAGTTGTCTAATTAAGTGCTTGCGCACTGATCGGGCTGGCAAATAGACCTCACAAGAATTTGTAGAATTTTTTGAGAAGAATGGAATTAAGAGGCAAATTACAGCAGCCTACACACCTCAACAGAATGGTGTGTGTGAAAGGAAAAATCGCACAATTCTTGATATAGTGCGTAGTATTTTGAAGAGAAGTGATTTACCAACGGACTTTGGGCAGAAGCTGTTCGTTGGAGCATTCATATATTGAGTAGATGTCCAACCAACTCTATTAAAATATGACACCTCATGAAGCATGGAGTAGGTGTAAAACCAAATATTGAGTATTTCCGAAATTTCGGGTGTATAACATATGCACATATTGCAGATGCTATGAGGAAGAAGTTGTACGATAAAGTTCAGAGATGCCTTTTCCTTGGTCTTAGAAATAAATCAAAAGCTTATCACTTACTCAATCTTATTACAAAGAAAATTGTTATTAGCCGAGATGTTATTTTTTTATGAAGAAGCAACTTGGAATTGGAGCAGTAATAGTTCACTTCAACATATTCCATTTTCATATTGAAGAAGAAGAGAAAGAACCATAACAACCATTGGGGATTAGATGATATGTTGAGGGCATGTACGGTTGATTTCAAAGGTAATTGGGATGATCACTTACCTCTCATAGAGTTTTCTTACAACAATAACTATTACTCTAGTATTCAGATGGCTTCTTATAAGGATCTTTATGGGAGAATATGTAGATCTCCTATTGGTTGGTTTGAGATTGGTGAAGCTGAGCTGATAGGACTAGATCTGGTTCATCAAGCCATGAAGAAGGGGAATATTATTTTGGAAAGGTTAAAGACAGTGCAAAGGTGTCAAATATATTATATAGATGTTAGGAGGAAAAACTTCGTCCCTGGAATATTGGTCCCTACTGAATATCCCAGAGATTTGGCAAGGTTGGTTATGAATGAGAGTTGTTGTCACAGTTAGAAACATTTAATCCAGTATTTCATATTTCTATGTTGAAGAAGTGTATGGACTATTCTTTACTATAGGTATTAAAGACAAAATATCTTGTGAGGAGGTGCCTGTTCAGATTCTTGATCATCAGTTTTGCAAGATGAGAGCCAGGGTATTTGCATTAGTCAAGGTCTTATAGAGGAAGCCACTTGGGAGGCTGGTGAGGATATGAAGAAGAGATACCTACATCTCTTTCCTTGCGTAGAAACTCCAAATCAAGGTACTAATGCTTTATAAAGTACTCTTTAAGTTTATATGCTAGCTTATGGGAATTTCATGTTGTGTACTTGAGTTGGGGGATTTAGATGCTTCCCTTTTCCCTTTTGGCTTTGTGTGATCTCATTTGACGATGAATGTTCTGTTGTTCATCTTGTACTTCCATGATCAGATTCTCTCAATCAGTAGAATACCAAAAATACTAATAGTATATTAATTTCCTTAAGATTGTTGGTCACCTTGTATTCCAACATACTTAGAACAAAATTTTGAACATCTTTGTAAGACAACAAAGTTTAAGAACATTTTCACAACTAGAAAATTAAAACTAGTAGCGAAACTAGAATCAGAAATAGATTTAAAAAAAATATACGAAATATTTTTCTTAAAGAAGAATTTTTGTTAATATGTGTCTAGAGAATCTTACTGATTCCAACAAACTTTGCAGAAACATGAAGTTACCAAGTTTAATGAACCAGTGAAGAACAAAAGAATAGAAGAACTGAAATTAATTCACAAATCTAAAATTTGTAAAACACGTACTACAATCTGGAAAATTTTTAATAGGAAAAAGATCAAGTCCACTGAACTCACAGTGTCCCCTTAAGGAAATTATTCCCCTCTAGTATCCGAGGTTTGATTTGGAATATGACCTCCCAGGGTAAAATGATCTCAATCACCAGAGTATAGATACCAAAAACTCCGCTGTCAGCGAACCACTCAACGACATTAAGTACACTTAGAATACTAGATTTAACAGTTGAAGAAGAAGTCCATGAATTGTTTTTTAAAATGAGAGGAAATCCCTCAATTTATAGAAAACAAAGGTTAGTGCGAAAAGGTTCTTATTGTGTCTTACCGGAAAGGTCACAAACCTTTGGAAAAGTCACAATCTATCAGAAAGGTCGTCATCTTTCATAAAAGTTACAACTTTTCATAAATGTCATAACTTTTCATAAAAGTCACAACTTTTCATAAAAGTCACAACTTTTCATAAAAGTCGCAACATTTCATAAAAGTCACAACTCTTTATAAAAGTCGCAACTCTTCATTTTTCATTCACACCTTTTTAAAACCCAACATGTTATCAAGTGGGGATACTGTAATAACTCATACTTTGTAAAGTTAACTAGAGACTCATACAAATTAAACTTCAGTTTTTAGTGTTTGGTTAACTTTAAACGACTATAACTTTCAGCACAGGAAAATTTAGGTGGCCTATGAGGTATCAAAATGAATTTCTTTGAGTCCTCTTTCCAACTCCATAGGGTTTGGAAAATTCTATGTCCGAATAAATGAATATGCCTGTTCGAGTGCAACTTTTCTAATTAAGCCATTTTATCCATTTTAAGGAGGGGTATTTTTGTATTTTCCTTACCCCTACTAGGACTAAACATTTTTCTGACCAAAAAGGGTTCTAAACTAACTAAAGTCAGCTTCATTCATTCTTGAGGTCAGTTTCATTCATTCTTAAACGCTTAGGGTTGAGAGAAGAGTTTCAAAGGAGAAAAAGAAGAAGGTTTCAAGCATTCATTCAAGATTTGTGGATGGTCAAGAACTTAGTTATTTTGAGATATGTAATATTTCATAGTGTTGGGATTGTTCGCTCTCAAATCAATCATATAAACTTTTACATTTAATAGAGAGAAAGATTGATTACTAAATGAGTTTACAAGTTAAGAGGAGTTTTAGAGTATTACCTCTTTTAAGAGTATCTTTTAAGTAATTACCTCAAATTGAGGAAGAGTTATGTTTTAAAACATTTGAGCTTGAGTTGTATATATTATTGGGAGTATATTCAACACTGATATGGTTATGAGTTTAGACAAACAAAATCCTCATAAACCATGTATGCTAACATGGGTAGAGGGTCATACTTTTTAGATGAAACCTTATTGATTTTAAGCATAACTTAATGGATCCACTTAGTTGAGGTATTCTACACCCCGACAAGGTATAGGACAATTGTGGCAACTTTTCGATAAGATTTATCATCACGTATCTCATAGTGATGGTTATCAGTTAGAGAATCTCCCAAATAATAGTAAAGAGTTTATTATTGTATTTTTATATATATTGAGTTGATACTTACTATTTTAAGCAACTGCATACAATGCATCATTTATTGTTTCTTTCATATTTGATTTGAGATTAGGTGAGTATGTCTTCCTAAAGTATTCGTTCAGTTATCTACTACTTCCAATTTTCCATACATGCTCGTACATTCAATGTACTTACATCATTCGACCTGCATCTTTTCATATGCAGATATAGCTGTTCAGGATCATCAATAGATGCTTCCTTGATCCCATTGCACTTCAGCTAGCTTTGGTGAGCCTCCTTGCTTTCCGGAGGGCTTCACATTATGATTTTGTTCTTTTTAGGTTGTCAGGGGTCTTGTCTTGACATCCATCGTATTATTTAGAAGCTTCATAGACAATTATAGTTGAGGAATCTATTTCATGTATTCCATTGTTGAGGTTTAAAGATTGGAGTTGAACACCTATGTTTATTTGAGTATTTCAGATTGTTTTGAGTTAAACTACTTTATTAATCAGATTTAATGAGTTAATTATTTAAATTAAGTTCCTATGTTAGTGAGTAAGCATTCTGCTGGGTTTTGAGCTAGGCGAAGGGTTCACTTGGGGACCAGTAATTGTTCTCGAGTGTTGACCACATCTAGGGTGTAGGTTTGGGGCGTGACATCTGCTCACTTTAGATGTCTTATAAGATTCTATTTATAGTTTTTATTTGGGTAGGTGTTTGATGTCGATATTTATTGGGAAAATTATTCTACTCTCTCAAAAAAAAATAGCTATTGATCATATTATTATTATCTATATTCGTTCCTTCATATCTTATTAACGACTTTTATTGTTTTATTATTATTATTATTCCAAAGGCATTTATCATGTCTTTAATTATTCTTTAACCTCTTCATTCAGAATAATTTATAGACATTGGAGGAAAATGTTCCAACCATTGATTATTTATTAATGGCTTTGTCTCTTTCCCATCATTTAGGGTGAGAAATGGTTTGACCATTGAATTAATTACATTAATCCTTGTCACTGATTTTCTTATGACCACTGTAGGTTCCCCCCCTACAAATCTAGTCTTCTTCTACAACTTGAGGAGTCAAAGAATATATATCTCTTAGAGAAATCTGTTATCACATATTATAGTGTGTTGGGGTTGAGTTTAAAAGAATCTTGGTTAGTTTCTGATTCTTAATTAAACTAGCCCTGTAATTTCCAGTAACTAAGATCTTTTCAATGTCATCCCTCCCTGCCCTGTAACAGCTAAAACTATCAGACCATATTTTCCAAACACGTTAAGTTTTTAAAGGAATATGCTTGTGCAAAATAAAATTAGTAATAGGATCCTTAGATTGTTTTTTCCTAACCTCTCCCAGACAGTAGATCATCGGAATCCAGTTTCCAAAAACAGTAAATCATATTTTCCTTAAAGGCAAATGCTTTTGTATTTTCTGTACCTAATTTTACCAAACTTGTTCAATTGTTTATGGCCAAAAGACAGACAAGGAATTGATGTTCAAAGAATCTTTGTTGTTCTATTCAACCGAACCACAATTCAAACAGTAGCAAACAGACTTGAAAAAATTACTTTTTCTTCATTGTAAATGGGTAAACCCCACATGAAGGATAGTTATAGTTTAAGCTTCATTTTCTCAGTAGTGAAATGTACACATACATAACATTTTTCAACCAATGCCCCCACCCCCAAAAAGGAAAACATAAACTTTCAACAACAACTATATTCAACAGAAACTATAGCACTCCAGAGAGCCAGATAATAGCAGTAAATAGTTCCACACTGACTTAACATCCTTGAGATAATTCTCGATTTCAATCAATAGTGAAAAAGGTAACAGAAGTGTAAAAGTAATTGGTAGCATCACAAGCCCATAAATAAAAAAAAGGATAGAAGCCGTTTGAATTCCAACCATACCAAACAAGCCACTGACAGCAACTAAAAAAGAGAACTTTTAAGCATTTAGAGTGTTTCACCAGCATTCAACAATATTCAAAACCATATCGAGATCTCTTTTTCTTGATAGCAGTCAACTAATCACATACCTTTGCTACTCCAATTTTGAAATATCTTTTTTTTCTGCTTCTATGCCAATTTCATATTATTACAAGATCCCTGTCACACTAGAATATATATACAATGTCAAATATGATTGTTGGTGGAAAAGTAGCCAAGTAGAAGGAAAATGCTATGAGTTGAACAATAAGTATAAGCCAATTCAACATCTACCCTATTAAAACAAAGCAACCTGACTATATAGTTGATCTTAGGCTTTTGTATAGAAAAATTGAAATTCAGAGATTTCTCAATATAAATTTCATATCAGTCATGCAAAAACTAGATCTACTTTGAATGATTCAAAATGAAGTTAAAAGATTGCAAATTAGCTGTATCAATAAGCCAACTACCACAAAGAAGAATTTCGGAGAAACTGAGAGGACTAATTAGCCAACTATCACAAATTTACAATCAGTTATGATACTGTTCTTTAGGATAGTATTTTTTTAACTCGATGTGATTTTTTAGAAGACTCGCCCTCACCATCAACTTTAGGATTTTTAATATATCGTGAAGCTCCACATGTATGACAAAACTCATCATCTTTATGATCATTCCTAAACAACATGGAATCATTTGGACATGCATCAATTTTCTCATAATTAAGGCCGAGATTCTTAACCATAGACTTGGTTTTATTGTAATACCAAGGAATGTTCAACTCTGGCATCGCCTCTTTTAATAACTCTAAAAGAGAAGTGAATGATTCATTGCTCCATCCGTGTAACGAAGTGTGAATGATAATTTAGAGAATCCTGTACAACCAAGATATAATTCTTGGCTTGCCTCTTCAACTAAGTTATAATATTTTTTGGCATCTTCATTTGGACCATCATAAGCTCCCTCAGGCTGTGCAAAATCTCTAAATTGATCATTCAACAACCCATCAATATCATCACGCGAGCATTCCATATCATCTTCAACATTCAACTTGATATCCCATTCCCCGTGATTGATCCATCTAGTATAACCTTTAACAAATCCATAGCATATTAGA
>NC_028646.1:4956899-4962586 GCF_001406875.1 Solanum pennellii
GACTCACACAGTTTTTCCAGAAATAAAATCTGCTGCTTAAAACGACTAAACAGGTCGTTACACGGGATTGGTGATGGGTTGACTTGTCCACATTGATTAATTCTAATGATGAAAAAAAAAGGAATAACAAAAGGCAATGTGATAAATTGTTTATGTGTGATGTGTTGAGAAAGGGTAAAAGGCTTGTCGAATCATTGTTGATGTAACTTCATGTTTGTGTTGTTGTGAAGTGTGCGATGTTATGAAAATGGTCATCTCCTCATTATTTGTGTGAACTTGTCATCTGCATTATTCTGAAGCATTAATTGTGACAAGTGTTATGTGCATTGAGAAAAAAAAAGGAGAAATTAAAGAGGATGTACCATTTTGAGGGACGTATCGCGCGCCGCGATGGATACTATATTTCGCGGGACGTATCGCGCGCCGCGATGGTTACTATTATCGAGGGTCGTGTCGTGCGCCGCGACAGATGCATGGACAGATATGTCCCCCATGGGTCCCGGACTGAGAGACAGCGGGTGTATATCACTAGGTCAGACATGCATCATTATACTTTACATTGCATTCCATTGCATTGCACATACTTATCATTAGTTAACTTGATATTGTGTTTTGCTGATTTTGTGATTGCCTTTTTGCGAAACCTGTGATTGTTGAATACTGAGCTTGCTATTGAGGATATATAATTTGTTGAAGTGTTGTTGTTGAGGATATGTAATTTGTTGAAGTGTGTTATTGAGGATATGTAAATTTTTGGAAGTGTTGCTATTGAGGATATCTAATTTGTTTAAGTGTTGTTGTTGAGGATATGTAATCTGTTAAAGAGTTGTTGTGGAGGATATGTAATTTGTTAAAGTGTTGTTGTGGAGGATATGTAATTTGTCTAAATGTTTTTGTTGAGTTAAGTTCTATGTAAAATGTGAGCTGTTAGGTTGGGCTGATGTTTATGCAGGTTGTAGTTGTGGAGGTTCGGTTGTGGGTGGTAGGAGTACCCGTATTTCATCCCCTTAGCTTGTGTTTAGAGGTTTACTTGCTGAGTACCGTGTGGTTTAATACTCACCCCTTGCTTTTACAATTTTTTGTAGGTTACTAGCCCGGACTTTTATGATATATTCTCTTCTTTTCTGAGGCTTCCTGGAGATTTTGTGAGGTAGTTATTGGTCATCTCAACATTCCTCCTTACTCTTGTTTATGATTTTGTTCTTCTCTAGAAACAATATCATATGAGACTTATATTTTCTTTTGATCCAATTGTAATTAGAGGCTTCTACACGTGACAACCAGGTTTTAGGGTATAATGTAAGTTGATAGTAAATTTTCCACATTTTTATGGTAATAGTTGAGTTTTAGGCTTACTTGTCTTGGTGGTATAAGACGAGTGCCATCACGTCCATTTTTGGATCGTGACAAAATGGTATCAGAGCCCCAGGTTCATAGGTCTCATGTGTGTACAAGTCGAGTCTATGTAGAGTCTCGAAGATCAGTACGGAGACGTCTGTACTTATTTTCGAGAGGCTATAATGATTTTTAAGAAAACATTTCACTTCTTGAATCTCTATCGTGCATACTTGGTCCGATTTTGATTCTTATCTCCTTATTTGGTTCACTCTCACTTACAGTGATGATCGCGCATAGTTCCTCATTTGAGTATTTGGTGTGTTCTATTAATCTTTGATGTCAGATTTGTTACAAATGTGGAAGTGATATCTTTATGGGAAGGATGTGTATCAGATTTTGAATGTTCAACAACTCAAATAGATTGAGTTAGGTGATTACATGATGAAACATTTCGAGGATTAGGTTGAACAGTGGTTTAGCGGACTTCATGAGCGTCTTATACTTTGTTTAGGCTAGTCATCTAGTAGTGGGATCAATACTTGTGTGGTATATGCAATATCTTGAGTGGTTTGACAATTGAAAGTGAAATGACTAAAGAAGGTTAGATAATAAATGTGATAGCTTTAAAAGCTACATTTAATTAAAGTTTTATAACATGTATGGGCTACTTAGTGAATGATGAGAGTGATATTACACTAATTAAGGTCAGAATCTTTAATTTAATTTCATAGACTGAGGAAATGTCAAAGAGAATTCCAACATTACTACTACAAAGGTATCGATCATCGCTTGGTAAGAGTTATGGAGTGTGTTACTCATACTATTGTCCTGATCTATGAATGAACCACTTTAGGTGAGAGATCGAATGAATTTAGTAGTGTATTGCAGTTACCATATGGTCAGAAATGTGTGAGCTATTGAGTATAATCTTCTCGAGGTGTATGTTGAATCCTAGTGGTGAATTTAACAGACTTTCATTTGTGGTACTAGTGATATATGAAGACGGATATGTCTATCGTTAAGCATGAATATTAACTACTTAAATAGTTTTAAGTGATTCAAATGTTCATATAATGAGACCTGATGTTGCATTCACATTTGAGAAAACAACTAGCTTGTTACTATAGATGAATGAGTTAAACATTATTTATAAGGGAAATTTTAATGGTGGAACTTTGGAGTAGTATAATATATTTAGGTTGTAAAGTATATCCCGAAATTCTAATAAGGTAAGATAATTATCTTAAGCTCCAAATGAGTGTATTATTATTGGAATAACAAACTTATGAATAAATAATGTTTTAGTGAGTATACTTAGGTGAATGAAATTGGAGGGTTTTACTAAAAAGTACATATAAATTGAGTAAGTCAATTGGATGGTTGATATAGCTAGGTTTGGAATGTCATGTTAATGGCGACGCTGAATTTGTGGTGAGGGAAAAGACAATCTACGCATGATGCTAATAAGGTTTTATGATGCGTTATGGTTGAAATGCAACTATATGGTACATGTGTTGGGTAAAAAGTTTTTTTTTTATGATAATGATGGCTTTTGGGTATCCAAGATTATGATTTCCTATTATTTGGTGAGTAGCGTGATTGCAAGAAAATTTGTAGGATGTGTTGACGCACCGATCAAATAGAATCTAATGGAGCTAGAAGTATAATGAAAAATAATAATAAATTAGTGGGATATAGTGTATTCGGAAAGAGGTGAGAGTAAGAATATTTTCAGAGGAGTTGAGAATTGGATCTAGAGATACGTGACTTCACCCATTTTTCTTTGATTATGGTAATATATAATGTCACAGGATCATCAGATTGGTTAAAAACTAATGGATAAAACTTGAGAAAAGAGTATATGAATGTTCAACTCGAATGTGATTATAAATTTTTATTTTGTGGTTTTGAGTTTTGTAATGAGTGCGGTTGATTTTTATAGTAAAAGATATGATAAGTTCTATGGAGAGACGATCAATGATAAGCTAAGATATGTGGATTCACAAAAATCTTCAAGATATGAGTTAATAATTATAGATAAAAGGATTGGGTTGCACATTTAGATTCAAAATCTAAGATTTTCTTTGTGAGTTTAGGTTTGTGGTAATGTTTTTTTTTTCAAGGTATGGATTGGTAAGGTAAGAAATGATCGATCACGTTGAGCATAACGCACTTGGAATGACTTAAATATAATTTGAGTAGTAAACTGGATTACTTTTTATTATTATACCTAAGGGGGATTTCAGATAATATTTGGATTTAGAGGATAACGTAAAAATATCATGAATAGTTGGTCAAATGATAAGATTGGTAAGAGAGTCAACCAAATGAATAAGAGTTTGGTGTATTAAAGAGTTCAAGATATTTAGAATTTTGTTTCATGGGAAGAATTTAAGAAAAGTGAAGGATTAAGACCTTTCGTATAAACCTTGATTGTAGTTGAAAGATTTATTGATATTTTCCTATGAATTTAGATATGACTGAGAGATGTGAACTTGTTCGGCACTAACTCACTTAGAGTTTATCAGTGACTTTATGAAGATTAGATTTTTGTTTGGGTGACAAACAACGCTAAGTGGAAGATTCTATATTATTATGTGGGGCTAGATTTTCAAATTATGATAGATAACTTATTAATGTTCAACATTGTGGACCTACAATTTTCCATGATTAATGAGGATTTCGAGGAAATTGAAACTACTTTGTTGATGGGATGATACAAACTATTATGATGTGTTACATAGGCATTTGATGGTGAGCAGAGGTTATAAGCTTATAGTATTTTGAATTATTGGAGTGGCCAAGAATTTCATAAGTGTTGGTATGAGGTATATGATGATTTTGAATGTTAGTTGAAATTTGGCATTTGAAAGCTTACGTGGATTTGACATTATACGTGATTCAATAACTTTATATTGTTGGGAAAAGCTTTTATATTTGAAACTAGTGTTAGTCTTGGGTGGGACCCGTATCTGTCATAAAATGCTTATTTGGAAAGAGAGAGCGTCATAGTTTGAAAATTTGAAGGCGATAATGTATTTGATAAGAATACTTTAATACCAGTAACAGTTTGAGAGTAAGGTAAATGACTGGTATAGTTATGATGCTTGTTGATTTTAAGAGCGTAAATTCAATGGAGTACTTGAGAAGTATGTGGGGTTCGATGAATCTAGTATTTGTAATATTGTAATGGGGTCAGTTTGGTTGATTGTTGGTAGCTAAAACAAAAAAAGTTAAGAGTCAAATGAAATAATTTTATTTATATGGGCATTATGGAGAAAGTATCTAGTGTTATTCGACCTTGATTCTGTATATTCTTAAGTTGACCATCTACTTCGTTTGACATTATTTGGAGTATGATTCATTGCATATGTCCACATGTTTTTTTACATCTATGTGTAAATTTCTTGTGGTGGATCGGATGTGCTGATCCTCTTAATTCCTCTTGATAGAGTAGGAGCCTTTGACAGACTTAGTCATTTCATTTATGATAATTTGGCGTTGTTGAAATAGTTAAAATATCTCAATATGTATACAGACACAACCTTTATTATGAGAACTTATAGAAGAGCTTCCGTGAATAGTTACAGTTATTTGAGAGTGTTGTTAGAGGTTCTATATGCATGGGTGTATCATTTGCTAGGTGTTTACTCGATAACTTTCTTCTTTGGGTTGGATATGTTTGATTCTCCCTTAATGAGTACTCAATGTCTAGAAATACATTTTTTATGACTTAAGTTCACGGAAAGATTGTGTTGTGAGAAGGGAATCTTGAAAATGAAAGTGATTATTTCTGCATTACGCGTGTCTCGTGGTTGATTCGGGCTCACTCATACTTGTAGCCAGTTTTGATTCAGAAGGTTATCTTGGTTACGTGAGATAAGACTCATCTTGATGAGTGTGTTATGGTCTAGTGCGTTTCGATTCAGATGGAGTTCATGGGTTAGTCTATGACTTGGTAATCACTCCTAATTAAAAGATTTTCTAAAATTTGGTTCGAATTTTCAGTTCTTGAGAGTTAATCTTGATGGAATGGTCCTAAGTATGAATTTACTCGGAAAGAGAAACACGACTCTGAAAGTCATACCTTAGGCTTTTGGTATCCCCTAGTATTGATTTTCTTTTACGTTATGTTCGAGGACGAACATGGTTTTTAGTGGTGGATAATGTAATGACCCGGAAGGTCATTTTCAAAATTTTAAGTATTCATTTAATTAGACTTAATTAATTGATGGGTAATTGTAGACAATTGACTTAACCGATAGTTAATGGGCTAACATGTTAAACTTATTTAAGATCTTATACCACTTAACCCATATATATATATATATATATATATATATATATAT
>NC_028646.1:4963974-4968297 GCF_001406875.1 Solanum pennellii
AGGTTCGGTTGGGGGTGGTAGGAGTACCCGTATTTCATCCCCTTAGGTTGTGTTTAGAGGTTTACTTGCTGAGTACCGTGTGGTTTGGTACTCACCCCTTGCTTTTACTATTTTTTGTAGGTTACTAGCCCGGACTTTTATGATATATTCTCTTCTTTTCTGAGGCTTCTTGGAGATTTTGTGAGGTAGTTGTTGGTCATCTCAGCATTCCTCCTTACTCTTGTTTATGATTTTGTTCTACTCTAGAAACAATATCATATGAGACTTATATTTTCATTTGATTCAATTGGAATTAGAGGCTTGTACACGTGACAACCAGGTTTTGGGGTATAATGTAAGTTGATAGTAAATTTTCCGCATTTTTATTGTAATAGTTGAGTTTTAGGCTTACTTGTCTTGGTGGGATAAGACGAGTGCCATCACGTCCATTTTTGGGTCGTGACAATTGAACAATTGATCATTGTGCTTATTTCTTTTGAAAAATATTATGAAATAGAAGACAATGGAATAAGGTTATAATAAACATTGCTAATGATCAGTTAAATGTATAAACCTATTGAGAATTTTCAATGTTGGTGTTCATAATATAATCCAGGTGTGAAAGTGGAGAAAACGTGCAGACGTTTTTATTTTCGTGGGTGTAAGTTTTAATGACGAAATAGCTCCTTGTCACGTGATTTAAGAAGGAGCTTGGGAAATGATCCAAAAATATAGAGTCTAAATAAGAAGTAACCGACTGAAAATGACACATGTCCGTTGTGATTATCTAGTGAAAAAACAGAACGGAACTTGACACGTGTTTGAAAAATCACTACATGAAAATTTGCGAAAAATTTCACTTTCACAATACGGATGTCAAAATATTATTTATGCATTTTGATGTTAATTTCAAAGTTTTTTTGGGCAAATTTTATTAAATGTTGTATCATCTAATTGTTTTATGGGCAGATTTTATTAAATTTCATATTATCAGATTATTTTAACTCCCTATATTAATGAATTTTTAAATTTTTCCATAGTTTAAAATAAATGAATTGTTAAAATTTAAGATAATTGTTGATTTTTTTTCTTCATATAGACTCCAAGAAGTGGTGGCTGACCCAGAATTTTAATAAACATGTTCAAAATCTGGAAAAAAAAATATACACATGAACTAGCGAAAGGGGGTTCATCATCTAATATATGTACCTAATAATTTATTTTAATCATATATAAATCATATTGCTGGGAGTAATAAATATATCTATTGACCACTGTGGTTTGGAGTTAACAAGTATACGATTATCTGAGTCATTTTTTAGTTTTTAAGAAAAATATCATTGTTTTGATTGATTCTTGAATTTCAAATTAATGATTTATTCCTACGAGTCTCTGTCATTTTTGATTTGTCGTTCTTCTTTTATGAAATTACTAATTGTATTATGCTTAATTAAAGCTTCTTTTCTGATTTGTTTGTTATCTATATATTTTATGTTATTCTTTTTTCTGTTTTGGAGATACTTAATATTATGATATTGTATCAATCCGTATGATAACATTATCAACGCGTATAATAATAACTTAAAATATATATATATAGGTAGATATTGAACAATTGATCATTATGCTTATTTATTTTGAAAAATATTTTAAATAGAAGGCGATGAATAAGGTAATTATAAATTTTGCTAATGATCAGTTCAATATTATAAACCTATTGAGGATATTACCTTAAGTGTTGGCGTTCATAATATAATCCTGGTGTGAAAGTGGAAAAAACGTGAAGAGTTTATTTATTTTCGTGGTTGTAAGTTTTAATGACGAAATAGTTCCTTGTCACATGATTTAAGAAGGGACCTTGAAAAATTAATCCAAAAATACAATTTAGCTAGAATCTAAATAAGAAGTAACCGGCTGAAAAGGATACCTGTCCGTTTTAATTATCTTCTGAGAAATAGAATAGAACTTGACAGGTGTATGTAAAATCACTAAATGCAAAATTGCGAAAAGCTTTCACTTTCACACCACGGATGTGATAAATATTATTTATGCACTTTGATGTTGATTTCAAAGGCTTTTTTGGGCCAAATTTTATTAAATGTTATATTATCTGATTGTTTTTTGGGGCAAATATTATTAAATGTCATTATCAGATTATTTAACTCCCTATATTAATGAACTTTTGAATTTTTTCATAGTTTAAAATAAATGAATTGTTTAAATTTAAGATAATTGTTATTTTTTTTCTTCATATAGACTTCAAGAAGTAGTGGTGGAGCCAGAATTTTTAATAAGAGGGTTCAAAATCTAGAAAAAAATATATATATACACACACGAAGTAGCAAAAAGGGGTTCAACATCTACTATATGTACCTACAAAATTATTTTAATCATATATAAATCAAACTGTAGGGAATAATAAATATATCTATTAACCAAAGTGGTTTGGAGTTAACAAGTATACGGTTATTTGAGTTATATTTTATAGTTTAAAAAAAAGTATCAGCGTTTTGATTGATTCTTGAATATCAAATTAATGATTTTATTCCTGTGAATGTCTGTTATTTTTTATTTTTTGTTCTTCTTTTCTTAAAATTACTAATTGTATTAGGCCTCATTAAAGCTTCTTTTCTCATTTGTTTGTTATCTACATTTTTTAAAGTTATTTTTTCTTCTGTTTTGGAGATCACTAATGTTATGATATTGTACCTTACCCAACTTATTCTTTCTTACATGTCATAGTTCTCGAACACATCCATTTTAATTCTTATATGATCAGTTGACTGAATTCTTGTCAAAAAATTGGCTAAACACTTTTTAGTTGCTACTTAAAAGTATTTTTTAAATTGATTGATAAAAAACGAATTGCTTCTCACATAAGATTTTCTTTTTTAGAAAAAAATTACTAGAAAAAAATATTTTTTTTTAAAATTAACTAATTTTAATAGTTTGATCAAACAAGTTTCAAGCTCCTGTCCTACTTTGTCATATTAGTTGTATATTAAGGTTTTCTTATTCATTTACAGAAAAATATGTAAACAATTATCATAAGAGTTAAGAGGAATCTTATTATTCAATTCAGTTTGTTGGTTATTTAAAATTTTACATTATCAGTGAAGATTCGATTTTTCGCCTTGCAATTTTTTTTCTACACCGAATATAAATAAAATGAAATTATACATGTCTAAATTATTTATTTTACCTTTTAAAAATACACAATTAATTAAAATTACTTCAGAAGTAAAATAATCTTCATTTTGTTAAATTATATTGAATATATTATTATTATTATGATAAAAATCATGATGATTGATCATGAAAAAATTAATAAAGTTTTTTAATATTTTTAAATTTTAAAATAATTTTAATTTGCTAAAGATATTAGCCAAATAATATGATTAGGACTAAAGATATTGAAACTTATTTTTATAATAACATCGAGTTGTGCATCTTCTGTTCAGTAAAATGACATTGTTATTGCTTTTAAGAAAAATACATAAATTTCCTCTTCTTTCAAAATATCAGCTACTTGTTTAAATTATTATAAAGATGTATTATATATTTATTATTTAAAAATAAATTTATTACCATTTAAATGTATAATATCATTCTTACAATATGTGATGTATTACACTAGCTGTTACTTCAATGCTATGTCAGCGCCACATCAGAAACTATATACTTTTTCTGTTGCTTTCTTTATGATTAACATTTTTTTTTATTTTTATATTTTATACTAATTAATTCCTAATTAATTATTAAAATTATTAGATAATTATATTTTTTTCATCAATAAATTTCACTCACTTTAACTCTAATCTTGCCTGTTCATTTCAACTCATACCACAATTTTCTTTGTCTTCTCCGCCAAAGAACACCAACTCATCACCGACACAACCCTACCTCCACAACAGTGTTCCCTTTTCTTTTCTGACAAACTATTAGCCACCAAACGAACACCAAAAAACAACCACCCAAAACTTCAAATCAATCATCATCAACAAACACCGAATGAAACCCCTTTTCCTTATCCCTTTTTTATTTTATTTTTTGATTTATTTTTCAGGAGTTCTAGCGAGCTCAAAGCTTCCGTCACAATTCTGATAATGTTGTCACGACCCAGAACCGAGCCGCGACTGGCACCCACATTTACCCTCCTATGAGAGCGAACCAACAATCTAAACCTTAACATTTCAATTTAATATCAACATAAAGCAATGCGGAAGACTTAAACTCATTAATAAAAGACAATTCAATAACTTCTAAAATTCAACATCTATTATTTCCCCAAAATCTGGAAGTCATCACCACAAGAACATCTATGATCAAATTACTAAACTAAGA